>NW_027619774.1:0-31000 GCF_964187855.1 Myxine glutinosa
ACTCTCACTCTCTCTCTCTCTCTCTCTCTCACCCATATCAAGCCAATGAAGCCTTTGTCACCCCTGTGTGAAGCGGGGCCATCGCCGTGAAATATAAAACACACAGGAAATGGTACATTGTACCGAGGCGCGGCGGTGATGGTCATGGTTAACCCTTGGCCATCCAAAGATCCCTGGAGGGTTAAACAGCACGGTGAAGTCTGCATGGCCGTTTTGTACGTTGCTCTTGTGGGGATGGTAGCCTTCGTGAGGATGGTCACTGTGGAAATGTAACTCATTGATTAGAACTGGTAAATCATTGATTGGAACTGGTAACGAGGAAGAACCAACGACTTGAAATGAATGTCAGGAATGTGCACGAAAGTAGTAATGACTTGTTCACCTGGTCACAGCCGCAGGCTAGAGCACTCTCCTATTGTAAGGCAAATAGAACTCACAGCAGGAGGGGAGCGAGTTGGTGCCAGTAAGGCGAGCGGGATGACAGAGCAACCTTTCAGCGGAGAAGGGATTAACTCAAGCGTGCCGATATAAACCAGAACAGACTTTGATTCAGGAGCACTTGTCCTCAGAAGCCCTGCCCGACGAACAAACGAATACCAACGAGTACGGCGCTACGGAGAAACATCGGCTGAGAAAGAGGGACTATGCGGATAGAGCTATCTGGTCCATTGAGTTAACGGTAGTTATTAGTATTTGAATGAAGTGAACAACTAGTTAATAAAGTCTGGATCTTTGTAAACCTGTTTTCCGGTCATTGGTCTTGAGTCCCAAACCACTTCCACGACAATATGGAGGCACCGCTGGCATCAATTGGACACAAACAAGATCTTTAAAAGGTAAGTGTGTCTTGTTTTTGTCCAGTATGATTTCCGAACCTGGGAATAGTTTTTGTACATACATAGTGGAGGACATGGTGTGGGGCTTCCTTGCGCACCGATGCCGCGATATAGGTGGTGTAACGAAGTCACGGATGGAACATCGACAAACGATTGTAGCTATTATTCGTGTTTTTCTAAATGATTTCTGTGAATACGTATTTTTTGCGCTGTCTAAATAAAATGCGCCAGGTCGGCGCTGGTCATTAAGGGCCTTACTGTGACCTGGGAGCAAACGGGGCATGAGTGCACCATGCGACCATTTGCTTCCAGGTCGTGTAAGGCCGGTACACTCGTTTACATACCCGTACACGTGTAAAGTAGTTTACACTTGTTTTTTTGCACTTGCTCAAAGCACGCGACTTGCTCGGCGTGCGACAGGGAGCAGGGAAATGGAGTTATATTTATATATATATATATTTTCCCTCATTCCAATTTATGGTATTGCAACAAAACGGCTTATATCTTTGGAACGGCTGGTCGGATGTAGACAAATTAAACGGAATTGTGTAGGACGAAAGCCGTGGGTCCAAAGTAAAAAAAAAAAAAGAAAAAAAAAAGGGGGGGTGGAGGAGAGGGAAAATTTTCGCCAATTTTTTCCCACCATTTTATAACACCTAAAAATCATTCGATCAACATATAAATTAATGACAGACAACGCCATCTCATGCCGGTCCAGAATTATTATGAAAGATGGCGATTGGATGAAAATTGCATACCGACACTCCCTCACTGTCCCTCATTGTCCCTCATGTCCATTCCGGCTACCTGTCTCTTGCTCCCGCTCCTTCCCCCTCCCTCTAGTTCCCATTGGCGGACGTTTTGCGAGAAGCAAAGCGTTTTGCAGGAAGCTTCCAGGAAGCAAAACCAGTGCTGTTGTTTTTTGATGAAATTTGTCAGACAGATAGCATGGGTTGTTGTGGTTGGGTCGATTTTACGAAATGAACGTTCTTTGAACAAATTAAATGGTGAATCGGATGAAAATTGAGGATTTTTGAACTTGCTGTTGGAACTTGTTGTTGGAACTTGTTGTTGGAACTTGTTGGAACTTGTTGTTGGAACTTGTTGTTGGAACTTGCTGTTGGAACTTGTTGTTGGAACTTGTTGTTGGAACTTGCTGTTGGAACTTGTTGTTGGAACTTGTTGTTGGAACTTGTTGTTGGAACTTGTTGGAACTTGTTGTTGGAACATGCCGTTGGAACTTGTTGTTGGAACTTGTTGTTGGAACTTGTTGTTGGAACTTGCTGTTGGAACTTGTTGTTGGAACTTGTTGTTGGAACTTGTTGTTGGAACTTGCTGTTGGAACTTGTTGTTGGAACTTGTTGTTGGAACTTGTTGTTGGAACTTGTTGTTGGAACTTGCTGTTGGAACTTGTTGTTGGAACTTGTTGTTGGAACTTGTTGTTGGAACTTGCTGTTGGAACTTGTTGTTGGAACTTGTTGTTGGAACTTGTTGTTGGAACTTGTTGTTGGAACTTGTTGTTGGAACATGCCGTTGGAACTTGTTGTTGGAACTTGTTGTTGGAACTTGTTGTTGGAACTTGCTGTTGGAACTTGTTGTTGGAACTTGTTGTTGGAACTTGTTGTTGGAACTTGTTGTTGGAACTTGCTGTTGGAACTTGTTGCTGGAACTTGTTGTTGGAACTTGTTGTTGGAACTTGTTGTTGGAACTTGTTGTTGGAACTTGCTGTTGGAACTTGTTGTTGGAACTTGTTGTTGGAACTTGTTGTTGGAACTTGTTGTTGGAACATGCCGTTGGAACTTGTTGTTGGAACTTGTTGTTGGAACTTGTTGTTGGAACTTGTTGTTGGAACATGCCATTGGAACTTGTTGGAACTTGATGTTGGAACTTGTTGTTGGAACTTGTTGTTGGAACTTGCTGTTGGAACTTGCTGTTGGAACTTGCTGTTGGAACTTGTTGTTGGAACTTGCTGTTGGAACTTGTTGTTGGAACTTGTTGTTGGAACTTGTTGTTGGAACTTGTTGTTGGAACTTGTTGTTGGAACATGCCGTTGGAACTTGTTGTTGGAACTTGCTGTGGAACTTGTTGTTGGAACTTGTTGTTGGAACTTGTTGTTGGAACTTGTTGTTGGAACTTGTTGTTGGAACGTTTTGGGAACATTCAAAGTTGGGTTTTGCTAATGTTTCCACAACGTCGCTACAACGTTTCACTTTCGTTGTTGCAACGTTTTGCTCCAACGTTTTGGGAACATTCAAATGTTGGGTTTTGCTAACGTTTCCACAACGTCACTACAACGTTTCACTTTCGTTGTTGCAACGTTTTGCTCCAACGTTTTGGGAACATTCAAATGTTGGGTTTTGCTAACGTTTCCACAACGTCGCTACAACGTTTCACTTTCGTTGTTGCAACGTTTTGCTCCAACGTTTTGGGAACATTCAAATGTTGGGTTTTGCTAACGTTTCCACAACGTCGCTACAACGTTTCACTTTCGTTGTTGCAACGTTTTGCTCCAACGTTTTGGGAACATTCAAATGTTGGGTTTTGCTAACGTTTCCACAACGTCGCTACAACGTTTCACTTTCATTGTTGCAACGTTTTGGGAACACTCAAATGTTAAGTGAATCGGATGAGAATTCACGAGTTATTTAATTATTAGAAATTAATGAAGTACTTATTTAATTAATTACATTTTTTCTCTTCTGACCATGAACTTGGTGTCGACCTGCAGGCCAAACCGTTGGTCAGATGAGCTTGATACCTTGACCAATCATCGTAAGTCACTTGATTGGATGCATATATTAATTATGACATCATAAGTCACGTGACATGGCGGCCATGGTGGATTTCTTGAAAACCTTTAAAATGCATCCCTGCGTTCATTTTCCGATCAATTGAGTTGAAATTTTGAACAATCGGATCTGCACTGTCGTTGTTAACGACTCTGGCATGCACCCGTCCAATCAGGATGGAGCGGTATGGTCCCCGGATCATCACTGCCCGCAGTTTTAATTCGTTTTACTTTTACATTTCACTCTTTCTGTTCATTGTTGTTGTGGTCATACAATTTTTTGAAGACATGCACATGTCATGATATAGGAAATGTTTGTTCTGTTGAACGGAAGAAATGTTTATGGGTAATTTAATTCAATGTGGTAGGTGGGCAACACCACAAAGCATACCTCTTTTAAGGTGTGTATAAACCCTGGAACATTCCAGCAATCAATACGATGCTAAAATGGTGTAATTTAATTAAATGTGGTAATTTAATTCAATGTGGTAGGTGGGCAACACCACAAAGCATACCTCTTTTAAGGTGTGTATAAACCCTGGAACATTCCAGCAATCAATACGATGCTGAAATGGTGTAATTTAATTCAATGTGGTAATTTAATTAAATGTGGTAGGTGGGCAACACCACAAAGCATACCTCTTTTAAGCTGTGCATAAACCCTGGAACATTTCAGCAATCATGACGATTTTCTCATGTCACCTGAAATGGTGTAATATTGTGTAATATGGTCGACCTTGGGTTTGTTTGGGTTTGTTGTTTATTTTTGTGGGTATATATTTTTGTATATTTACCTTCGCAAAAGCGGAAGGTTATGTTTTGATCGCTGTGTATTTATTTGTATGTCTGTGTGTGTGTGTGTATGTTAATCGCATAACTCAAAAAGTATTCAACCGAATTGCATGAAATTTGGTGGGATGATTGGTTATTATACGGGACACATTTGATTAGATTTTGGGAGCAATCGGGTCAAAGGTCAAGGTCAAGGTCACGAAAAGGTCAAAATCGTATTTTTGTTGTTCTGTTCCCTACACTCCCATGCCAAGTACAGAACAGTAGCTGCGGCGAAGGTATGCGCTCTACCGAGTGCCCGTTCTAGTTTGTATATATTTTCACGACAAATTCCAGTTAACATCCTGCAAAATTTGCTCGTTTTTCTGGCCGAATCGAAATTGCGTTGAGTTCCTATGGCATGCGCCATTAAAAGCGCCGTGTAATGGTTGAGCTCCCTTTATTTCGTTTTGGTCACGCGAATGAGCAGACAAAATGACGAATGCTGCGGCTGGAGCAGTAGAAGCGATTTTTCTTTTAATTGTTTAATGATTATTCGATATTGTTATGACTTATTGTCAATAGGAATACTAAGTGGTCAGGAGGTAGCCTTTTGCTATGTACAGTTTATTTATTGTTGAGTATACCACATAGCTGTGGTGATAAAGGAAATGTTTGTTTTTCAAATAGATGATTATGATATGACCATGATTATAAAATCATGATGATTATTATGAATGATATCATAGGGTTCCGATGCAGAATGATTGCACGAACTTGGGAAAGAACTTTCAAGCCCTATGGGATAAATTGGGTATTACAAGTGATGGAGTTTCAAAATTTAGCATGATTGAAGGAATTTGACAGTCCCATTTCAGGAGTTTTACGAAATTTATATTGCCAAGAGATTTTGGGTACTATTAAAAGAAAAATGATGAGATCTTTTTCCCAAAGAACTTTAATATCTGCCATCCATTTTGGCTGTCTCACGAATGAAGGATGAGTTGCCTTTAGTGGTTGCAAAGAAAATTTGTGGAGACCAGACAAAATGGGAAAATATGTCAGATATGGCCCTAGGACAGAACAGTGATTCGTCAATTGACATGAGGTATGAACTAGAGGTGACGACCGATGATCTTCAATCTCAGTCAATAGATGGACCTGTCCTGACATCATTGGGGAAAGGGCTTATGCAAGGAGTCATCCAAAATGATTAATTTGATTTATTGATGAATATTGAGAAATTAATTGAAATTGAATAATTGAATTAAACTGAATAAATTTAATTGAATAAATTTAACTGAATAAATTGAACTGAATAAATTTAATTGAATGAATTTAATTGAATAAATTGAACTGAATAAATTGAATTGAATATATTGATTGTTTGATTGATGAAAATGCGGCCTCAAGAAAGAAGTTTTGATATCTTTGTGAGATATTATCAATGTGAAGACAACCTTGGAAAATTGAGCAAGGTGGTGAGTTTATATATAGATATATATGTGCGGTTACCATTGTGTGATTTCCCCTTCAACAGAGCGGACACCTGAGGATTCACCCATTTCATACTGACCCTCTGGCTCATCTGCAAATACTGATCTGTGAGATTGGATTGTGCAAAAGCCACAGGTGAGAGAGATTCTCTGGAAATCACCATTTGAACAGGTGGAGAGATCCTTCCTGGAGGTACGAGTGAAGCTTTAGAGGAACAAGCTACAACACATCCAACGCTACTTTGATAAAAGGCAGAATGGGAAATGGAACCTGCAAGAATACACAAGGACAACCAGAGATTCCACAAAAAGGTACTTGTACATATCATATGTACGACCGTTATGGTGCCGAAGCTATAAGGCAGGTCGAGAATTGGTATTTGTGGACAAAGGGAAATGCTGAGGAGTTTCCAAGAGATGGTACATTTGAGCGAAGTCGATTGGAAAGATTGGGACAAAGATTGAAAGCCAGGGAGAGACAGAATCTAATGGTAGACTGGCTTGCATTCCATCTTTGGGATGGTGAATCCAGACAACGGGAACAGCAAGAACGGATAACGGATCTAGAATTTAAAATAAAAAGGATACAGGATACAGTGGAGGAGACAAATGCACAACTGCCCTCGAAATTAGGAATGAAAATGACAGTTGTCCCATCTGATTTCCAGTTGTCTCCCCAAAAAGGACGATACAGAGAATTTTTTCGTGTTTCAGGAGATAACGAGAGATTGCAGTGGCAACTCAGGGATGTAGAGATGCAGCCCAGCAATACAAGTGCACAGGTGCACAGACCAGGCAACGACAGAAACCGGTGTTTCAAGTGTGGACGGATGGGACATTGGAAAAGAGGATGTCCGTATTCCAAAAGGAAGACAAGTTCATAGGGTAAACCAAGATCAAGGGTACCAGTGCTGACCGATACCTCAGACAACGATTAGGCCTTCATTGCGACAAATCCCAAATGACGATTGGCCTCAACAAATTAGATTACTGGACAAACATGAATAACTGTCGATTATTCTTGTGTCTGAAAAGTTTTCGGAGCAAGAATTATTCATTTTTTCTTTTGCTTGTAAGCAAATTGATAATTAATTGATCAAATGCTGAAATTGGATCTTTTATGTTGGGCACAAAATTTTAAATTTACAAAGTTTGGAACAATTGCTTTGCAATTTTTTTTTGGCAAACCAAGTGACAAGAGTCACATGGAAGATCAGGTGGGAATTTCGGACTATTGTTCCGCACGATTGATAGGTCAGTGGTCGACTGACATACAAATGGGTGGGTAGTCAAATTTGGATAAATTATTGTGGAAACTGAAAGGGTGTTTTTCAATGTGACATCATAGGGGTTTTCTAAGAATAGACTTTTAGTCTATTTGTGTATTAGCATTTTAAATTTGATGGACAAATTTTATGAAATTGAAATAAAATTGACACCCATCTTGATCTGTAAATAATGGTTCCAACGCAAACAAATATGCATAATGCATGTGTGTGTGTGTTTTTGTGTATCAATCTTACAAGATTGTTGACACCGACAGTGTGCCTTGTCTGAAAATAGATAGTTCCATGTGGATGGGATCACATATCGAGAGAATTCGTAAAATAAAATAGAAATATAATTTGATTATGAACATTATCATTTTTGTCAAGGGAGATGGAATATAAAAAAATTTGATTTGCTGAGTTATGAGCAGCCATTCATTGATAGTAAATTCATTGATAGTAAAAATTGGGAGTAATCTTGAGATTCCATTTTGATAGAATTTATATGAGAATCAAAGCTATTTATGGATATGAGCTTCATAAAAATGTGGGAGTACACAATTAGCCAAATTTGGGAGAGGTCTTACACTGACTTCCCAGAGTACTCTGCTCATGGATTTTTATATATATAAACTTGAATTTTATCAGCATATAAATTGTGCTGTATGTATGGATGTGTATTAGGCATAGATGATATGGGAAAATAGTAAAGAAAATTTTGCTGGTTTGAACTATTGTGAGTTTTGAGTTCTGGAGTTCAAACAAAGTCACTGGTTAACAGATGAGAAAGGATAGTAAATAAATTATTCGATGCTGGGTAAATTAAGTACGATATTACTAAGACTTATGAGAGCTATTGTTCTTCCTTGCAGCAGTGGAAAATTATTGAAAAATTAGATCCAACATAATGAATCTATAAATGAATGTGATAGGGATAATATCCTCAATTTGTACTAATTATTTGATTCTGGGTAAATGAATTAATTTATCATAGTGGATTGTTAACAGCAGCCTGAAAATGTCCTGAGAGTGCATCCATGTAATCAGAAATCCCAGATTTGTTTTTACAAACAACATTTTGGTAGAGGTCTTGTGTGGACGAGCACTTCCTTGGTAGATAAAAAACGGTACTGCATGCTGGCAGCCACTTTTGCGGCCAGTTAGGCCAAACAAATTGAGAGGATATTGTAGTTAAATACGTAAGTTACACATGGCTATTTGTAAAAAGGAAATTTGTTGAGATGGGAAACATTTTTCGAAGGTTTATTAAAGTGTTATAATATGGCATGTGGCAAGGCAAACTATTGGATGGGAAAATTAGATCTGGTTATAGAATAAATTTATTGACCCCTTGAAGATAATTATTGGAATCATTGTTTCACTGGCATTTTTGTTCACATTGGAAATAGTTTGGTAGAGCTTTGGTTAAAACCTTTGGTTGCGGTATCTTGGAACAAATTGATAAACCATAGGAGATTGATAAGAATAGGAACAAATATGGACCCAAAATAGAAAGTTGGATTCATGCCTCTCATTGCAAGCAAGCACATGGGGCTAAGATGGACGATCCCACAGAAAATGAGGCTGCACCTAGCAGCCCAACAGAACATTCAGTGGCGGATAAATGATAGTCGTGATTTACATTCATTTGAATTACATTTTAACACCTCTTGCATTGATAAACATTACATTTTCAACATTTAATATTCCGACTTGAATTAGGGAAGATAGTGACATTTATTTGCCTACATGACATACCATTATCTACTGATATTAGCGCAACATGAGGGATAATGTATCACAACTACACTCATGATTAGGGGATTTAGTTCGACCACGGGAGATAGGGGGATCAGGGTAAGACAAATAATCTGATTTATGTTACATATTAAGGGATTTTCTTTATTTACCTTTTAGGAAGCTTGTTAGTTTTGTATATAATGTTGAATGTCATCGACATATAATTATGTCATAGGTATGAATATATACAAGGAGTAGCAGACTTGTTTGTGGGTTTAGTAGTTATATTGGCAATTGTTTTAGTGGTGGCTTGCTTGAAAGCCTTAGTGACGGTGTGTTTGAATAAGGTAACCAACAACACGATGATAACGCATGAAGTTACAAATGAGGAAAGAAATGTGGAACCAGAAAAGGTAGACTTTTATGGCGACATAAATACTGAGATTAAAAGATTAAATCAAGTGATGTTGCAAATGAATACAGTAGAATTAAGATAATGGCATAATGACAATGTTATGAGTTGTGTCAATTACAAGATCAGTGAACTCATATCACCACGACTGACACACTGTTAGAAAAGAAAAAAAAAAAAGGGAAAAGAAAAAGTGGAGAGGAATTATGGTAATAATACATTATGCTTAATTTGTTGGTTTGGGAAAATTGTTGTTGGGAATTAGATATTCCCGTTTGTGATTGTAATCATATACAATTTATTTTCTTAGAGTAGTGCTAAAATACCTGCATGAGTTAATTTTTGAACTATATTAACCTGAAAGCATTTGTGGATGCTATTCTTAGTTTAGTAGTGAAATACATACCTGATTGAATATTATTTGTGTGACGCATATAAATGAATATAACTTTTAAATGTTTTAAGGAAAAACAACAAATTGTTGAATGTGAAACTGTCGGAAGACATACATGATTATGCTGATTTCATGGTAAGATGTACCCTGTCTGATTCAGTGTGTGTGGAAAGCAGATTCAGATGTGACTGAGCATAAGGATAAGACGAGATCACATTTTGAAGGGAGTGCTAACGGAAGTGGGAAGAAGTTCGAGAAAGAAAATTTGTGGCTAAAATGAAGTTAATCGCGGCATACACCCTCTTTCTCAAAGAATGATGAAGACATTCTCCCATGTAACTTGGAGATGGATGCTTACCTTCACCAAGGAAATTTATGTGACCATTTGCCTGGATCACACTGCAACATATGAAAGGAAGGCGATCACTTACTCTTGCTTGAAGGCTTCGAACATTCATCACATCAGAAGTTGCAGGACAACGACATTTTACCTGCAACCTCTGTGAAATGCGGGGACATATGTTATTACTTCACCAACTTCCGGGGAACCAGCATGGAGCTGCAAACAAACGGCTGTGCCCTTGTCACAACAGCTGTGCACGATTCTGCTGGTTGCTCCTGGTATGGACCATGAATGACCTGAACACCATGGTCCCAACATCATTGTGGATGCATCCGGCATCCCTGTTCCACATCTTGCTGGCCAATCAACGTCACACCAATACTTGCTGCCCACTCACAATGAGGGAGGAGGCAAGTCGACTACAACTGGGCAAAGGCCTTGTTCAGGAAATTACTATGCTACAGCAAGAGTGGCAAGAATGCTACATGGAGAGCAGGGTCAGTCTATGACTCCGTGCAGTTATTACAACAGCAAGACCCTACACAAAGTAGTGCAGGTGCTATGAAGACATTAGGAGAAAATGTTTCATACCTGGATTCAAACACAAGTGATCAGCCCTTCCTTTCAAACAAAGAGTCAACATTTGTGTAGAGGCAAACATTTTTGCCAGATGTTGCAGATGCTTTACAAAACTTGAAGATGAAGTGAAATTGTTGTATCTTGGTGATGGTGAAGTGTTGTTTTGAAAAGATATTTGTGATGCAAATGCAATAGATCGAACAATATGGAAGGAGTCAATGACCAACGAAATGTTTTGTGATTCTTGCAGGAGGACGGTGTATGCCTAAGGGAAGTGGATTACCAAAGTTATGGTTTGAATACTTGTATTGATATTTACTTGTAGTGATTGATTATTTACTTATACTTGTATTGATGTTTACATGGAGTGATTGATTGTTTACTTATATTGATGTTTAGATTAATGGTTAATATAAACAAAAACAAAAAGATGAGGGAATTGTGGAAATGTAACTCATTGATTAGAACTGGTAACTCATTGATTGGAACTGGTAACGAGGAAGAACCAACGACTTGAAATGAATGTCAGGAATGTGCACGAAAGTAGTAATGACTTGTTCACCTGGTCACAGCCCCAGGCTAGAGCACTCTCCTATTGTAAGGCAAATATAACTCACAGCAGGAGGGGAGCGAGTTGGTGCCAGTAAGGCGAGCGGGATGACGGAGCAACCTTTCAGCGGAGAAGGGATTAACTCAAGTGTGCCGATATAAACCAGAACAGACTTTGATTCAGGAGCACTTGTCCTCAGAAGCCCTGCCCGACGAACGAACGAATACCAACGAGTACGGCGCCACGGAGAAACATCGGCTGAGAAAGAGGGACTATGCGGATAGAGCTATCTGGTCCATTGAGTTAACGGTAGTTATTAGTATTTGAATGAAGTGAACAACGAGTTAATAAAGTCTGGATCTTTGTAAACCTGTTTTCCGGTCATTGGTCTTGAGTCCCAAACCACTTCCACGACATCACCCTGGAGGTAGAAATCTAACCAGCGATATTCATTTTGAGGCCACTCTAGTTAGACCTTTGCGATTATTGTCAGTTGTTCCTCCCTGTTTATAAGCTATAATTCTGCACAGTGCACTTTATTCTTCCAAAACTAAACCATAAGAGTGTATTTTTAAGTGACATCATAATTTTGTTGCACACTGTGGCATGTGGCAGTTGAGTGGTCATTATATGTAATTCATCCTGTATTATTATGTTTATTGTCAGTATTTTTGTTTTGGCATAAGTGTTTTCTTCTGCAGGAGAATGGACTTTTAAAAATACAATACTGTTGTGAATTTTGGGGTAGAGTAATATATAGATCAGGTAGATCTGTGTCGATATCATGCTCCCGATTGTTGTGAAGAAGAACAAGCATTTTGATGTACATAAGTAGAGGACTTGTCTAGCCCGGATGTCGGATTAAGCTCGTACATTTGTGGTCATACAAGGATGGCCTCGTGTTCACTCGAGTAGGGATTATGCTAATTCCCCTGTGTGTGAGACCTTGTGATTTATCCATTGTCCCTTATGGCACTACACCAACAGACACTAGGTATGCCCAATAGCAGCACACACACTAATAAAATTCCCCCCACAATAAAACTCACCGGAAGTGCAGGCAGGAAGCGCCCACGCATTGCGCCAACATGGCGATAAAACATTGAGCAAGCAGGCAATAGACATGCCCAGAGGGCAGCTATTGGACGAGACACCACTAATAGGGAGACGAGGCAGGATGAAGCCCGCCGATTGGTAGAGGGTGGGGCAAGAAGCTTCCCTCTGATTGGTGGAAGGAAGGCTGAGAAGGAAGCCGAGGACCGATTGGCTGGGATTTATTATTTTATTTTTTGGGGGAAAATCTTTTTTTTCAACTTAAGTTTTCAACTTCAATTGTTTATAAAATGTGATATCACGTATATTACAAATACATTTGAATATTGAATATTTTGAATTATTGTTTGAATTATGATTGGTTTAAACCATGACAAAACGGCAACTCGGGTACAGTCATTTGTCTATGTATCTACAAATCTGGGCAGTGTCTGTGTTCTCACTTAACGACTCCCTAAAACTTTTGTTTCCATGGTTGTGAAGTGTTTTTAATAACGTTGTGGTGGTTTTGAATCATGTGGTGGTGAGGTATTTTGAATTGTGTGGTGGTGAGGTGTTTTTAAATGACGTGGTGGTGAGGTGTTATTAAATCACATGGTGGTGAGGTGTTTTTAAATCACATGGTGGTGAGGTGTTTTGAATTACGTGGTGGTGAGGTATTTATAATTATGAGGTGGTGAGTTGTTTTGAATTATGTGGTGGTGAGGTGTTTATAATCACGTGGTGGTGAGGTGTTTTTAAATCACATGGTGGTGAGGTGTTTTGAATTACGTGGTGGTGAGGTATTTATAATTACGTGGTGGTGAGCTGTTTTGAATTATGTGGTGGTGAGGTGTTTATAATTATGTGGTGGTGAGGTGTTTTTAATTATGTGGTGGTGAGGTGTTTTGAATTATGTGGTGGTGAGGTGTTTTGAATTATGTGGTGGTGAGGTGTTTTTAATTATGTGGTGGTGAGGTGTTTTTAATTATGTGGTGGTGAAGTGTTTTTAATTATGTTGTGGTGAGGTGTTTTGAATTACGTGGTGGTGAGGTATTTATAATTACATGGTTGTGAGGTGTTTTTAATTATGTGGTGGTGAGGTATTTATAATTACGTGGTGGTGAGGAGTTTATAATCACGTGGTGGTGAGGTGTTTTTAATCACATGGTGGTGAGGTGTTTTTAAATCACATGGTGGTGAGGTGTTTTGAATTACGTGGTGGTGAGGTATTTATAATTACGTGGTGGTGAGGTGTTTTGAATTATGTGGTGGTGAGGTGTTTATAATTATGTGGTGGTGAGGTGTTTATAATTATGTGGTGGTGAGGTGTTTTTAATTATGTGGTGGTGAGGTGTTTTTAATTACGTGGTGGTGAGGTGTTTATAATTATGTGGTGGTGAGGTGTTTTTAATTACGTGGTGGTGAGGTGTTTTTAATTATGTGGTGGTGAGGTATTTATAATTACGTGGTGGTGAGGTGTTTTGAAATCCGTGGTGGTGAGGTGTTTATAATTATGTGGTGGTGAGGTGTTTTTAATTACGTGATGGTGAGGTGTTTTTAATTATGTGGTGGTGAGGTGTTTTGAATTACGTGGTGGTGAGGTATTTATAATTACGTGGTGATGAGGTGTTTTTTAATTATGTGGTGGTGAGGTGTTTTTAATTATGTGGTGGTGAGGTGTTTTGAATTACGTGGTGGTGAGGTGTTTATAATTATGTGGTGGTGAGGTGTTTTTTAATTATGTGGTGGTGAGGTGTTTTGAATTACGTGGTGGTGAGGTATTTATAATTACGTGGTGATGAGGTGTTTTTTAATTATGTGGTGGTGATGTGTTTTTCTGCATGGTGTGTCTCACAGCATGGATGTGTGTATTTTCTGAACATGACAAGCACATCTCAACTTTAATGTTCCACTTTGTTATTGAACGACCAATTCAGTTTTGAGCTTTACCCATTGAAATTTGTCATCAAGGGAAGAAGGGATGTGTGTGGGGACAAAGCAAAAAAATAAATAAATAATTGCTCTAGAGATTTCAAAACTCTTTTTTTAATTACTCTTCCAGAAAATCTGCTAATCTTGCCAACTTAGCACCTGGTACCCAGCCACCTTTCCTGACCTTCAATGGTGGAGTCAAAACAGACACACTCAAGATTGAAGAGTTCCTTGAAGATATCCTTTGCCCTCCAAGGTTTGTTTGTCTCTGTCTCTGTCTCTGTCTCTGTCTCTCTCTCTCTGTAACATACCTGCTTGAATGTTTGGCTACCATGGTGTATTCCCTTATGGAGAATGCAACAACTTTCATAAACAATGCAATGGAAGCAGTTATGTCGAGCATATATGACAGCAGTCAGTCATACATGCCTGGCATCGTATGAAGTAATTTGAGCAATACGTAACTTTAGCATCCTAGTTATGATAACACTTCAAAGTCGAGATACAAAGACTACACAACATGTAACATGAATTTATTCATTGTAATATCAATGTTATTATTACTCCCGCCAGGGAGTAATGCATTCGATCGTGTCCGTGTCCGTGTGTGTGTGTGCGTGTGTGTGTTCGTGTGTTTGTGAACAAGATATCTGCAAAGGTTCTGAACTGATTTGGATGAAAGTTGGTGGGATGATTGCCCTTGGGATAAGAAAGAATTGATTAGTTTTTGGTGAAGCTCAGGATATTATTCCGGATCCAGGAATTTTTTGAAGGATTGTTTACCATTGGAAGACAGGGCTCATTTTTTTTTAACATTATCTTCTATATATTCTATATTTAACATTGTGATATGAAAATAGTTTTCATATTTGTTGTAAATGTCGTTTAAACTCGTGGTTACGCATTAGAGCGGTGTATTTTGTTAGCAGCGTCGTCTTCAAGGTTCTTTTTTTTTTCTTTTCTAATAAAGACATATTCTGTCATTTTAAAACGACCAAAGTGTGTATTAGGTTTCCCCGTTTCATAAAATGTATCGTTTGATACGTATAATGCTTTAAAACTGTTTTTTTTAACCTCAGAAGAGATATCAACATTTATCTCAGCGAATTTCATTCACGGTGTCAGTATTTGATGAACTTATAAAGACTTAGTTCCAGATTTGTCAATGGCTGAGGTATATTAACAAACGAATAAAACAGATTTGGCAAAATTCCAACTTTTTTTTAAAAGATCGCATATTCACCCAGGGTTGTTAGAGGCTGAAGAAGAAGGAACCTCGCATGGCCTTCCCAGGCCAAAGAAATCATTCTGGTTCTGGCTCTGCGGTTTTCGGGTTTATTACTCCTGCCAGGGAGTAACGCATTCGATCCTGTCCGTCCGTGTGTGTGTGTGTTTGTGTGTTTGTGAACAAGATATCTGGAAAAGTTCTGAACGGATTTGGATGAAAGTTGGTGGGATGATTGCCCTTGGGATAAGGAAGAATTGATTAGTTTTTGGTGAAGCTCAGGATATTATTCCGGATCCAGGAATTTTTTTGGGAAATATTTTTTTCTGTTTTACTGCATTAAAGCTTTTATTCTTATTCTTAAATGATGTTTTTCTCCTCTAATCCCGAGATATATTAAAACAAATTCTCTGACCGTTAGGGCTTACTTTCTTTTTCATTTATTGTTTTGGGGAGAGGGGATGTTAGACAAAACGTATTGTTGCGGATCTCGGATTACGGCGCTCCCCTTACCGAGGGGGGTTTAATCCCCTCGTCTATTAAGCTGGCCGTCCGAGTCCTAGAAGATATCGCGCTCCTTTGCGGGGTTGAGGTTGATCAGGGTGACTGGTCAACGGGTTCCCAGATACCTTTGCCAACCTCTTCGCAAAGCAGGGCGATACTTCTGCTCGAGCCACGGACAAGATGGAAGATTGCCGAGTGGTTTAGCAATCCGAAGCTCGAGCCGTTAGCAATAAAATTAACCCGATCCTGAGCGTTGGCCAAATCGTGCCATGTATATCAATGGAGAAATCACTAAAGCGACTGGATGAGAGGAAACCCAAAAGAATAAGAAGGAAGAACACAGGTTTATTAATTATGTACAAAACCAAGGAAGAAACAAAAGGTAAGACTGTACAGGAAGAGGAAGAAGCAGATACACAGGGCAATCCTTAAACACTCTTATTTTATCACACGCCCAGTACAGTACAAACACACTTACACGAATGGGGAATAGCAGGGATGAAAGTTCCAGGCGATGGGGTCCGGTCCAGGCTCCGGATCCGCTGCAAAGAATGGCAGGCAGCTTCGCGTGTCGTTGGCGCGCGACTGGACCTTATAATTATGCGAGGGACTGGGACGCCACGTACATAATCTTCGTGCCAACTCTCTCTCGCCCAACGTTCATCTCAGAGGGTACCCTCACGCAGATCGCTCAATGCAGTGACAATCAATCGAGTGCTCCCCACGCAGTTAGTTCACAATTACCTCCCCTCGCGCAGTCCATCAAAGGGCTTGGCGCTCGCACTTATATGATCGTGCGTTGAAATCAAGCTGCCCTCATAGGGCTACGCCCACTAACGAGCTCACCTCAGCCCTGGTTGGCTGGTGGGGGCTTACCGGCCACACCCTGGTGGTGAGTTGACGTGGCCACACCTCGTTCTTGCCGCTCCGCCCCCTTCTTCTCCAAGCCTGACCTCATGTTCAATGGCGTTTGGAGCCAGCGCTAAGGCAGCGATGACGGCTCAATGCAGCGAACGCTGCTAACACAGCCACGTGATAATTTGGAGAGAGAGAGAGAGAGAGTGCATAATGAGTGAAATGGGGCCTATCTTATTTGATTAATGCAATGCAGATTCAACTATTGGGAACAGATCCTTAACTAGAACACATACTAATGAGATAACTAAAGAAGAAGCCTATGGTGTCCTTCGTGTTGCAATATGACCTAACTAGGGTGCGACCTTTGACCTTTACACAAAAATGGGAATATTTACAGGGGATTATTTATAAGGGATATTACAATATTTACAAAGTGGAGGGTTCTAAAAACCACAACACTGCACCCTCATTACCTCCAGGGCCGTCCCGGCCCGACAGAACTTTAACTTAGTGTGACACTCAGTTGTGGTAACCCTCTACTATTAACTTCACCCTGAGTGCGACATTTTTAAAAACAACTAAGTATGTCCCGCCTGCTGCATTGCATTCTGTCTATCAGACTCATGCCCACAGAATAACAGAATCACGGAATTAATTTTCAAACTACACATTGACGGTGGGGAGCATCTATCTATAATTCCAGCAATCTCTGTGTGTCTGTCTGTGTGTCTGTGTGTCTGTGTGTCTGTGTGTCTGTGTGTTTGTCTGTGACCGCTGTTTCTCGACAACCACGGGTCCGATATACTTGAAACTTGCCAGGTATATTGCTGGGGACCCGAGGATGTGCCTTTTCAAGGTTTGAAATTAATCGGACAAGTACCTACCGAGCTATGTCCAAAAAACGCTTCAACCAATCAGAGAGCAGCGAGCTATCACGTGTGCCGAACCGTTAATGCAATGCAAGCGTTAATGCGTTAATGCAAGGCTTTTCTTTTTTTCCCTCTTCTCTTTCTACTTTTCCTTGCGATTAAATTGCAAACAGCCAAAATACGTTGGCGCTAATTGAATAATTGGCCATTAACACTAAAATAATCGTAACTGCGATATGCCAACTTCCGGACAGTGCAGCCTTCCATGTTGTTGTTGTTTGCAGCAGCTGTTTGCAGCAAGGCAAGGCTTTTCTTTTTTTCCCTCTTCTCTTTCTACTTTTCCTTGCGATTAAATTGCAAAAAGCCAAAATACGTTGGCGATAATTGAATAAATGGGCATTAATAGATAGATAGATAGATATGCGATATGCGAACTTCCGGACAGTGTGCGCGTTACGAGCTGACCGCCATTACGGTACGTAATTCGATTTCTTATGCGCATTATTTCTCCCAATTCAGTCAGAGCGAAGGGCGGAAGCGAAGAGCGTTGTTATTTTTTGTTTACGGGCGTACGGGCGGGGTAGAGCGTACGGGTAGCGTTTTTTTTTTTTTTTGGCAAGGAACGGGCACCCACGTACGGGCAATGCCCTAGTTATTTACAAAGACACTAGTTGGTATTTACACGCGAACCCAGGACCTGTGTTTTTGGAAACAAAAAGAAGATCTTTTGAGAAGAGGAAAGGCATACACTGCACTGCACCGATACCACCAGCACCAATAAGCACCAAAAACACCAAAGCACCAAAATGCCAAAAAGCACCATCCGGTGCACAGTCATCACAGTTCAAATAATAATCAGCAGATGACGTGCGACGTCTTCTCTGCTGGGCCGATGTTTTTGGCTGCTGGGCCGATGTTCCTGGACGACTTCTTGCTTGCTGCCTAGTTGGTACTAAAAAGAAGGCACAAAACATGTCCATTTCTTTAATTATGGCCAGCAGGGGCCAACTAAGGTGGTCCACCTGCATGGCTTAGGTGCCACCTTTACCGTGGTCCGCAAGCAAGCTCTCCCTGGCCACAATAGCCGGTCCCCAGCAGAGGTGCCAGGCCCCAAAATGTGGGGTCCATGAATGTGGTACTTGGCCACAGACCTGTGGTCCATATGGTGGTGCTTGGCCACAACAACGTGCGGTCCATACGTGTGGTACCGGTCCAGGCAGGCAGCAGTGAGGGCGCGGGCACACAACTGCGACACCTGCACACTTTCCCCTCTGCACACAAAGACCACGGTCCATGAGTGAGGAAAGACGACAGAGCAGGGTTAGCGGGGTGCAAGGGCGCAAGAGCACACATCAACACAAGGTAATGCAGAGGTGAGGTGCGCAGGAGAGCGAGCCGAGAAAGCTCGTCCCTACCATACGTTCCCCCCCTGTCACCTAATCTACCCTTGCCCTTACCCCGTATTTACACAATTTACAAATTCGTCGCTACGTCTTGTCTTCCCCATATCTCCCCTCTATAGCAAATTCGTCATCAATCCCAATTTCTCATTAATCCCTCTATTCCAAATTTACCATCAATCTCTCATAAGGAGGAAGAGATGGAACAATGAGCAATGTCACACCCACGTCATGATGCGTCTTACATACCAGACATTTGCACAAACCGGTGGTGGGGAGTCCTGTCACCCTGGTGAGTGGATGCAGATGGTGCCAATAGACTTCCAATCCTAACTACCTTCTAAATGACTTTAAAACTTTTACTCTAGCCGGGTACGTTCCCTGCAAAACCATTGGCCATTTTACACGATGTGGTTCTAAGAACCGAACTCCCATTGACCAAACTGTGGTGCTCACCAATTTGGGGTCTCACTCCCCCGATCCTACTCCCTGTGCCCTCACACAATTTCAGGGCTGGGTCGTGTGGCGCTCCCAGCAGGTCTGCTCACCTGCACACCTCCGCCACTGTAGTTGTCTCCCGAGCTTACCTGCTCCTTACCCTAACCTACATGGGGAAGGCCCTCTGGCACTCTCACCCCACTACCGCCCTCTCTGGCGTCGGGCTACCCGGGTCCGTCCTCCGGATCCTCAGGCCCCATTGAACTCTACTGGCTCCCAGAGCCTACCTGCAGCCTCACCTGGCCGACAGACTAACAGTGGTGGAGTGCCCATTTAACCATACGTACTAACAGGCCACATGCCCAGCCAATTTACTCCACTAATGCACCCCTCAAAGCAGTACTCTGCTTCTCTCGCACCACAGATGTCAATATCCAACCACAATTTACCTACTCCCTCTACCTACTTTTAAACTACCCTCCCCGGGTATTCGTGAAGGGGTCCATCTTCCCACATCCACTCTTCCGCACCATGCACTCCACTCCACATATTCCACACTACTCACTCCACACCATCGATTCCATACTCCATTTATTCCATACCATCTATTCCATACAACCATTCTCCATACACCTGTACTTTCACTTGCACACCTTGTGCCCACACACCTGGTGGCACTTGCACCCTCCTTTCCTCCAGGCACATTCACTCAATCCAAGCAATGACACACATCTCTCACGAGCATTGCCTCACTTCATCACCCTCACCACAAACACACAGCATCATCTAAGCTGACTACTCCCTTCTGAAACTCGTGCTCCCCATCTTCCCTTATACTAATCACTCCCTCATCGTTATCATCCAAACTAAGCTATTCTGCGTCCCCACTACAGGTATAAATGTCGCTACTTAAAGCTACAGTTACCTATTGTCAGCTATTTCCCGAATCATTAACCTAACCCTCCCGGGCTAGTTTACACAGCCAATCCCCATAAAACTATAGCTCCTTTGCCCCAGGCGTGTGAGGGATGGTAGGGATATCACCCCCCGACACTGGGTATCAATTTCCAACCATCACTATTCCGAATTTCGAATCACTAGTAATTTCAAGCCAATTCCCTATCAATTCCAAACAACAACACCATCATCATCACAGTCCGCTATATCTGAGCCTCCTCGGTATGTCCATGCATTCTTTACAGCTCGGCTTCGCAAAGCTGAGCAATGCATGCGGGTGGTTTGGGTCTACTGTAGGTTGAGTCCGTCCGGCATTCGATTCAGGGGAGGAGGTTTCGTCGGGCCAAGGCTCAAGGCACCATCCCGGTGCAAGGCTTTGTGCTGCCACGCGCGATGGCCCAGCCTTCCCCGGGTGGAGCGCCACCACCACAAGGGGGCGCCGCGCCGGCCCCTCCTACCTCCCCTCAAATTGGGCCGCCCGCTTTGCCTGGCAAAGCGCGGAACCGACCGTGCAGGGCGGGGCCCGGCGCGGATCGCGCATGGCGGTTCTTTTGAAACCGCCGTGATTACGACCCTCGCCGGTTCCCCCAGTACACAACGAACACCGCGCACCGAGGGCTCGCGTCGGCTATACGTCGGCCTAAACGCTGTCCCGGTCAACGTCGATGCTTGACTTGCATGCTCACATGCATACGCGACCCCTTTTACACTCACACGTCCAGGTGTCTCCATACACTCCGTACATTTCGTCACCGCCCTCTCTCTCCGTGCACACCACCCAGGCACACTCATTCCGCTCACAGACTCCATTCCACACCTCTCCTCCGTTACGTCCTCCGTAACACTCGTGGGTGTGCACTCTTACCACTCACTCGTGGGTGTGCACTCTTACCACTCACTCGTGGGTGTGCACTCTTACCACACTCACGGTGTGCACTCTTACTCTTGCACATACCCACTCACGCGCTCTGATGTGCCCTCCCGCACATGCGCCACAACCAACTCAGGTGTGCGTTCTCGCACACCCGCCACAACCAACTCACCCTCTGTATCACAATCACTCCCACTATCACACTCTGCCGTGCATTCTCCCTCGCACTCGGTATCACACTTGCGCTTCGGCGCCGTTCGCACACGCGTGCCATTGCCATTCATAACGCGCACCACGGACCTTTTACGAGCTCCCGGGTTACGCCTGCACCCCAAGCACGCGAAAATTCTTTTTGCACCAAACACAACCCGACTCACCTGGGCGCTTCCTCTTCTTTGTTCCTCCACCACCTGCAAACTTTCATTGGGGTTAATAAGCACGGCATCATGATGCGAACATGGACCTTGGGCACATTCCATTTCTCCCTGTCGCGAGTGCTTTTCTACGTCCGGCGTCTTTTCTAACCCAATTTCCACTATTTCTTTTCCAATTTGAATTAATTATTTTTCCTTGTGAAGCCCGACGACCGCTGGCGCGCTTACAATTTTTTCTACTTCGGCGGTCGCCGGCTTCCCCATACCCCAGGTCGCGATCTCTATCCCGGTCATTTTAACTGCGCTCTGCTCTGCCTCGCTCAACCCCGCGCTCCTCGAGTCGCGTTACCTCGCTGCGTACCGATGCGCCTCTCCCGCCTGCCATGTGGTCTCGGTTCTCCCCACATTTTTGTATGCGGTCACTCATTCTGTTTCCAAACCCCTCAATTTAGTTTCCTAATCCCCCCAATCTGCTTCCTAATCCCCCCAATTTGCTTCCCAAATCATTTTTTAGTCTGCCAATTTGGTCTGCCATATCATTCCTCAATTCATTTCTCAATCCCATATTCCCCATTTGTATGGCTGCATGAATCTGCGCCATGAGGTCCTGCACATTCATCCCCCCGATTTGTGCAGCGGGCGTGGCCCTTGTTGCCACGTGTGAGGCGCCGCCATCTTGTGCACCTGCAACCCCCGCTACCGCACCTTCTTTGCTTTCCTCCTGCATTACTCCCACCTCTTCCCTGGGGTCCTGGGTCGATTCTACCTCCTCATTCTCCCCTACCGGCATCCAATCGCCTTGATTATCCATGGCACGACCTTAATTTGGGTTTTAAAAATAATTTTGGCCTCTCCTAATTTTTTCGACCAAATTTTTTAGATGAATTAAAAACTGTGGTTCGGGTCCAATCCCACTCCCCGACACCAATTGTTGCGGATCTCGGATTACGGCGCTCCCCTTACCGAGGGATGTTTAATCCCCTCGTCTTTTAAGCTGGCCATCCGAGTCCTAGAAGATATCGCGCTCCTTTGCGGGGTTGAGGTTGACCAGGGTGACTGGTCAACGGGTTCCCAGATACCTTTGCCAAACTCTCTGCAAAGCAGGGCGATACTTCTGCTCGAGCCACGGACAAGATGGAAGATTGCCGAGCGGTTTAGCAATCCGAGGCTCGAGCCGTTAGCAATAAAACAAACCCGTTCCTGAGCGTTGGCCAAATCGTGCCACGTATATCAATGGAGAAATCACTAAAGCGACCGGATGAGAGGAAACCCAAAAGAATAAGAAGGAAGAACACAGGTTTATTAATTATGTACAAAACCAAGGAAGAAACAAAAGGTAAGACTGTACAGGAAGAGGAAGAAGCAGATACACAGGGCAATCCTTAAACACTCTTATTTTATCACACGCCCAGTACAGTACAAACACACTTACACGAATGGGGAATAGCAGGGATGAAAGTTCCAGGCGATGGGGTCCGGTCCAGGCTCCGGATCCGCTGCAAAGAATGGCAGGCAGCTTCGCGTGTCGTTGGCGCGCGACTGGACCTTATAATTATGCGAGGGACTGGGACGCCACGTACATAATCTTCGTGCCAACTCTCTCTCGCCCAACGTTCATCTCAGAGGGTACCCTCACGCAGATCGCTCAATGCAGTGACAATCAATCGAGTGCTCCCCACGCAGTTAGTTCACAATTACCTCCCCTCGCGCAGTCCATCAAAGGGCTTGGCGCTCGCACTTATATGATCGTGCGTTGAAATCAAGCTGCCCTCATAGGGCTACGCCCACTAACGAGCTCACCTCAGCCCTGGTTGGCTGGTGGGGGCTTACCGGCCACACCCTGGTGGTGAGTTGACGTGGCCACACCTCGTTCTTGCCGCTCCGCCCCCTTCTTCTCCAAGCCTGACCTCATGTTCAATGGCGTTTGGAGCCAGCGCTAAGGCAGCGATGACGGCTCAATGCAGCGAACGCTGCTAACCCAGCCACGTGATAATTTGGAGAGAGAGAGAGAGAGAGAGTGCATAATGAGTGAAATGGGGCCTATCTTATTTGATTAATGCAATGCAGATTCAACTATTGGGAACAGATCCTTAACTAGAACACATACTAATGAGATAACTAAAGAAGAAGCCTATGGTGTCCTTCGTGTTGCAATATGACCTAACTAGGGCGCGACCTTTGACCTTTACACAAAAATGGGAATATTTACAGGGGATTATTTATAAGGGATATTACAATATTTACAAAGTGGAGGGTTCTAAAAACCACAACACTGCACCCTCATTACCTCCAGGGCCGTCCCGGCCCGACAGAACTTTAACTTAGTGTGACACTCAGGTGTGGTAACCCTCTACTATTAACTTCACCCTGAGTGCGACATTTTTAAAAACAACTAAGTATGTCCCGCCTGCTGCATTGCATTCTGTCTATCAGACTCATGCCCACAGAATAACAGAATCACGGAATTAATTTTCAAACTACACATTGACGGTGGGGAGCATTATTTACAAAGACACTAGTTGATATTTACACGCGAACCCAGGACCTGTGTTTTTGGAAACAAAAAGAAGATCTTTTGAGAAGAGGAAAGGCATACACTGCACTGCACCGATACCACCAGCACCAATAAGCACCAAAAACACCAAAGCACCAAAATGCCAAAAAGCACCATCCGGTGCACAGTCATCACAGTTCAAATAATAATCAGCAGATGACGTGCGACGTCTTCTCTGCTGGGCCGATGTTTTTGGCTGCTGGGCCGATGTTCCTGGACGACTTCTTGCTTGCTGCCTAGTTGGTACTAAAAAGAAGGCACAAAACATGTCCATTTCTTTAATTATGGCCAGCAGGGGCCAACTAAGGTGGTCCACCTGCATGGCTTAGGTGCCACCTTTACCGTGGTCCGCAAGCAAGCTCTCCCTGGCCACAATAGCCGGTCCCCAGCAGAGGTGCCAGGCCCCAAAATGTGGGGTCCATGAATGTGGTACTTGGCCACAGACCTGTGGTCCATATGGTGGTGCTTGGCCACAACAACGTGCGGTCCATACGTGTGGTACCGGTCCAGGCAGGCAGCAGTGAGGGCGCGGGCACACAACTGCGACACCTGCACACTTTCCCCTCTGCACACAAAGACCACGGTCCATGAGTGAGGAAAGACGACAGAGCAGGGTTAGCGGGGTGCAAGGGCGCAAGAGCACACATCAACACAAGGTAATGCAGAGGTGAGGTGCGCAGGAGAGCGAGCCGAGAAAGCTCGTCCCTACCATACGTTCCCCCCCTGTCACCTAATCTACCCTTGCCCTTACCCCGTATTTACACAATTTACAAATTCGTCGCTACGTCTTGTCTTCCCCATATCTCCCCTCTATAGCAAATTCGTCATCAATCCCAATTTCTCATTAATCCCTCTATTCCAAATTTACCATCAATCTCTCATAAGGAGGAAGAGATGGAACAATGAGCAATGTCACACCCACGTCATGATGCGTCTTACATACCAGACATTTGCACAAACCGGTGGTGGGGAGTCCTGTCACCCTGGTGAGTGGATGCAGATGGTGCCAATAGACTTCCAATCCTAACTACCTTCTAAATGACTTTAAAACTTTTACTCTAGCCGGGTACGTTCCCTGCAAAACCATTGGCCATTTTACACTATGTGGTTCTAAGAACCGAACTCCCATTGACCAAACTGTGGTGCTCACCAATTTGGGGTCTCACTCCCCCGATCCTACTCCCTGTGCCCTCACACAATTTCAGGGCTGGGTCGTGTGGCGCTCCCAGCAGGTCTGCTCACCTGCACACCTCCGCCACTGTAGTTGTCTCCCGAGCTTACCTGCTCCTTACCCTAACCTACATGGGGAAGGCCCTCTGGCACTCTCACCCCACTACCGCCCTCTCTGGCGTCGGGCTACCCGGGTCCGTCCTCCGGATCCTCAGGCCCCATTGAACTCTACTGGCTCCCAGAGCCTACCTGCAGCCTCACCTGGCCGACAGACTAACAGTGGTGGAGTGCCCATTTAACCATACGTACTAACAGGCCACATGCCCAGCCAATTTACTCCACTAATGCACCCCTCAAAGCAGTACTCTGCTTCTCTCGCACCACAGATGTCAATATCCAACCACAATTTACCTACTCCCTCTACCTACTTTTAAACTACCCTCCCCGGGTATTCGTGAAGGGGTCCATCTTCCCACATCCACTCTTCCGCACCATGCACTCCACTCCACATATTCCACACTACTCACTCCACACCATCGATTCCATACTCCATTTATTCCATACCATCTATTCCATACAACCATTCTCCATACACCTGTACTTTCACTTGCACACCTTGTGCCCACACACCTGGTGGCACTTGCACCCTCCTTTCCTCCAGGCACATTCACTCAATCCAAGCAATGACACACATCTCTCACGAGCATTGCCTCACTTCATCACCCTCACCACAAACACACAGCATCATCTAAGCTGACTACTCCCTTCTGAAACTCGTGCTCCCCATCTTCCCTTATACTAATCACTCCCTCATCGTTATCATCCAAACTAAGCTATTCTGCGTCCCCACTACAGGTATAAATGTCGCTACTTAAAGCTACAGTTACCTATTGTCAGCTATTTCCCGAATCATTAACCTAACCCTCCCGGGCTAGTTTACACAGCCAATCCCCATAAAACTATAGCTCCTTTGCCCCAGGCGTGTGAGGGATGGTAGGGATATCACCCCCCGACACTGGGTATCAATTTCCAACCATCACTATTCCGAATTTCGAATCACTAGTAATTTCAAGCCAATTCCCTATCAATTCCAAACAACAACACCATCATCATCACAGTCCGCTATATCTGAGCCTCCTCGGTATGTCCATGCATTCTTTACAGCTCGGCTTCGCAAAGCTGAGCAATGCATGCGGGTGGTTTGGGTCTACTGTAGGTTGAGTCCGTCCGGCATTCGATTCAGGGGAGGAGGTTTCGTCGGGCCAAGGCTCAAGGCACCATCCCGGTGCAAGGCTTTGTGCTGCCACGCGCGATGGCCCAGCCTTCCCCGGGTGGAGCGCCACCACCACAAGGGGGCGCCGCGCCGGCCCCTCCTACCTCCCCTCAAATTGGGCCGCCCGCTTTGCCTGGCAAAGCGCGGAACCGACCGTGCAGGGCGGGGCCCGGCGCGGATCGCGCACGGCGGTTCTTTTGAAACCGCCGTGATTACGACCCTCGCCGGTTCCCCCAGTACACAACGAACACCGCGCAC
This sequence comes from Myxine glutinosa, assembly GCF_964187855.1. Lineage (NCBI taxonomy): Eukaryota > Metazoa > Chordata > Myxini > Myxiniformes > Myxinidae > Myxine > Myxine glutinosa. The sequence goes on from NW_027619774.1 coordinate 26,896, forward strand.
CGAGGGCTCGCGTCGGCTATACGTCGGCCTAAACGCTGTCCCGGTCAACGTCGATGCTTGACTTGCATGCTCACATGCATACGCGACCCCTTTTACACTCACACGTCCAGGTGTCTCCATACACTCCGTACATTTCGTCACCGCCCTCTCTCTCCGTGCACACCACCCAGGCACACTCATTCCGCTCACAGACTCCATTCCACACCTCTCCTCCGTTACGTCCTCCGTAACACTCGTGGGTGTGCACTCTTACCACTCACTCGTGGGTGTGCACTCTTACCACTCACTCGTGGGTGTGCACTCTTACCACACTCACGGTGTGCACTCTTACTCTTGCACATACCCACTCACGCGCTCTGATGTGCCCTCCCGCACATGCGCCACAACCAACTCAGGTGTGCGTTCTCGCACACCCGCCACAACCAACTCACCCTCTGTATCACAATCACTCCCACTATCACACTCTGCCGTGCATTCTCCCTCGCACTCGGTATCACACTTGCGCTTCGGCGCCGTTCGCACACGCATGCCATTGCCATTCATAACGCGCACCACGGACCTTTTACGAGCTCCCGGGTTACGCCTGCACCCCAAGCACGCGAAAATTCTTTTTGCACCAAACACAACCCGACTCACCTGGGCGCTTCCTCTTCTTTGTTCCTCCACCACCTGCAAACTTTCATTGGGGTTAATAAGCACGGCATCATGATGCGAACATGGACCTTGGGCACATTCCATTTCTCCCTGTCGCGAGTGCTTTTCTACGTCCGGCGTCTTTTCTAACCCAATTTCCACTATTTCTTTTCCAATTTGAATTAATTATTTTTCCTTGTGAAGCCCGACGACCGCTGGCGCGCTTACAATTTTTTCTACTTCGGCGGTCGCCGGCTTCCCCATACCCCAGGTCGCGATCTCTATCCCGGTCATTTTAACTGCGCTCTGCTCTGCCTCGCTCAACCCCGCGCTCCTCGAGTCGCGTTACCTCGCTGCGTACCGATGCGCCTCTCCCGCCTGCCATGTGGTCTCGGTTCTCCCCACATTTTTGTATGCGGTCACTCATTCTGTTTCCAAACCCCTCAATTTAGTTTCCTAATCCCCCCAATCTGCTTCCTAATCCCCCCAATTTGCTTCCCAAATCATTTTTTAGTCTGCCAATTTGGTCTGCCATATCATTCCTCAATTCATTTCTCAATCCCATATTCCCCATTTGTATGGCTGCATGAATCTGCGCCATGAGGTCCTGCACATTCATCCCCCCGATTTGTGCAGCGGGCGTGGCCCTTGTTGCCACGTGTGAGGCGCCGCCATCTTGTGCACCTGCAACCCCCGCTACCGCACCTTCTTTGCTTTCCTCCTGCATTACTCCCACCTCTTCCCTGGGGTCCTGGGTCGATTCTACCTCCTCATTCTCCCCTACCGGCATCCAATCGCCTTGATTATCCATGGCACGACCTTAATTTGGGTTTTAAAAATAATTTTGGCCTCTCCTAATTTTTTCGACCAAATTTTTTAGATGAATTAAAAACTGTGGTTCGGGTCCAATCCCACTCCCCGACACCAATTGTTGCGGATCTCGGATTACGGCGCTCCCCTTACCGAGGGATGTTTAATCCCCTCGTCTTTTAAGCTGGCCATCCGAGTCCTAGAAGATATCGCGCTCCTTTGCGGGGTTGAGGTTGACCAGGGTGACTGGTCAACGGGTTCCCAGATACCTTTGCCAAACTCTCTGCAAAGCAGGGCGATACTTCTGCTCGAGCCACGGACAAGATGGAAGATTGCCGAGCGGTTTAGCAATCCGAGGCTCGAGCCGTTAGCAATAAAACAAACCCGTTCCTGAGCGTTGGCCAAATCGTGCCACGTATATCAATGGAGAAATCACTAAAGCGACCGGATGAGAGGAAACCCAAAAGAATAAGAAGGAAGAACACAGGTTTATTAATTATGTACAAAACCAAAACCAAGGAAGAAACGAAAGGTAAGACTGTACAGGAAGAGGAAGAAGCAGATACACAGGGCAATCCTTAAACACTCTTATTTTATCACATGCCCAGGACAGTACAAACACACTTACACGAATGGGGAATAGCAGGGATGAAAGGTCCAGGTGATGGGGTCCGGTCCAGGCTCCGGATCCGCCGCAAAGAATGGCAGGCAGCTTCGCGTGTCGTTGGCGCACGACCGGACCTTATAATTATGCGAGGGACTGGGATGCTGCGTACATAATCTTCAGGCCAACTCTCTCTCGCCCAACGTTCATCTCAGAGGGTACCCTCGCGCAGATCGCTCAATGCAGTGACAATCAATTGAGCGCTCCCCGCGCAGTTCGTTCACAATGACCTCCCCTCGCGCAGTCCGTCAAAGGGCTTGGCGCTCGTGCTTATATGATCGCACGTTGAAATCAAGCCGCCTTCATAGGGCTACGCCCACTAACGAGCTCACCTCAGCCCTGGTTGGCTGGTGGGGGCTTACCTGCCACGCCCTGGTGGTGAGTTGACGTGGCCACACCTCGTTCTTGCCGCTCCGCCCCTTTCTTCTCCAAGCCTGACCTCGTGTTCAATGGCGTTTGGAGCCAGCGCTGAGGCAGCGATGACGGCTCAATGCAGCGAATGCTGCTAACCCAGCCACATGATAATTTGGAGAGAGAGAGAGAGTGCATAATGAGCGAAATGGGCCTATCTTATTTGATTAATGCAACGCAAGATTCAACTATTGGGAACAGATCCTTAACTAGAACACACACTAATGAGATAACTAAAGAAGAAGCCTATGGTGTCCTACGTGTTGCAATATGACCGAGCTAGGGTGCGACCTCTGACCTTTACACAAAAATGGGAATATTTACAGGGGATTATTTATAAGGGATATTACAATATTTACAAAGTGGAGGGTTCTAAAAACCACAACAGTATTATTCCAACTAAACCCACGGCGGGAATATGCGCTCTACTGAGTGGCGTTCTAGTTTACCAATGGATTTGAAAATGCTACTTGTTGCTTACTTGCTTGATGCTCAGCATTTAAAAAGGATATAGCATGGACAAACAGCCATCGGTTGGCAACCCTTGTGCAAGTGCTGATGGCCTTCTCCTGCAATGAAGTTCCTTTTGTCAGGGATCATATTATTATATAATTATGGCCACTGTCTCCCAACCATCTCTATAATAATAAAAGATAAAGTGTGCATGTGTATCAGTGTGTCTCCTCCATAACTCCAAAACCATGAAACCTAGCGGCCCCAAGCTTTGCATGCATATGAACGGACCTCCACGGGAGTGCAGGAATGAATACCGGATGTATGGGTGAATTTAAACACACCTTTTGAAGATAATCAGCGAGATGATCATCATCAAAATACAAAAGAAATCCTTACCAGGATTGCGGTGCGCCATCTTGGTCAGTCTACTGTCACCTCGCAGGAGTCTTAAGCCGCCATTTTGTTGCAGGCCTTTTTTCATGCCTGGTGGAACTGGTTGGGCGCATTTGGTATTCTTTAATTAAATTTATTTAATAAACATTTTTTTCATCTTTTTGTGCGATCTGCTTTCATTATATATAGATACCGATTTTAAAAAAACCCAAAATGCCCAACATCGAATCAAACCTCATGTTCGGAACTCTGCCATGTTGGTTCTAGCTGTGAACACATTTTGTGAGCTCTGTGGCTTTTTTTTTTTTTTTTTTTTTTTTTTTTTTTTTGTATACAAGATCGAGGCTCGTGAAAGAGCGAACATTAATCACACAGAAAGACAAACCGACACATAAAACATATAACATAGGGAGCGGTGGACAAGATGGGGAGAGAGGGGGAAGGACACAAACACAACATTTGAGAGCAGGGACCGAGAGACATGGAGACATCGAGAGATCTGAGAGAGGGCGAGGGCTTTGGGGGGGGGGGCGTGGGAAGGGGGCAGTGGGAGAGGTATAAAACATATGGACACTGCCAGGACTTCCAGGAAAGAAGTTGGAATTTCAAACAAGGTGGATCTGGGGTGAATTAGCGGGGGTAGAAAAGATCAAGGTTTTGGATGGGGGAAGATAAGAGATGGTGGTGAACAGCTGTTTTAAAGACCTGGAGGGAGGAGTGGGATTGAAGGGAGTGAGG
>NW_027619775.1:0-31000 GCF_964187855.1 Myxine glutinosa
CACTTTTGAGGAAAGGATTTCACAATGGAGTCGCCACTTTTGAGAAGATTTCACAATGGAGTCGCCACTTTTTGCACAAGATTTCACAATGGAGTCGCCACTTTTGAGAAGATTTCACAATGAGTCGCCACTTTTGAGAAGATTTCACATGGAGTCGCCACTTTGTGAAGACATTTCACAATGGAGTCGCCACTTTTGCACAGCATTTCACAATGGAGTCGCCACTTTTGAGAAGATTTCACAATGAGCTTCGCCACTTTTGCACTCATTTCACATGGAGTCGCCACTTTTGAGAAGATTTCACAATGGAGTCGCCACTTTTGAGAAGATTTCACAATGGAGTCGCCACTTTTGAGAAGATTTCACAATGGAGTCGCCACTTTTGCACAGCATTTCACAATGGAGTCGCCACTTTTGAGAAGATTTCACAATGGAGTCGCCACTTTTGAGAAGATTTCACAATGGAGTCGCCACTTTTGCATACATTTCACAATGGAGTCGCCACTTTTGCAGACATTTCACAATGGAGTCGCCACTTTTGAGAAGATTTCACAATGGAGTCGCCACTTTTGAGAAGATTTCACAATGGAGTCGCCACTTTTGAAGACAGCATTTCACAATGGAGTCGCCACTTTTGAGAAGATTTCACAATGGAGTCGCCACTTTTGAGAAGATTTCACAATGGAGTCGCCACTTTTGAGAACGATTTCACAATGGAGTCGCCACTTTTGAGAAGATTTCACAATGGAGTCGCCACTTTTGAGAAGATTTCACAATGGAGTCGCCACTTTTGAGAAGATTTCACAATGGAGTCGCCACTTTTGAGAAGATTTCACAATGGAGTCGCCACTTTTGACAAGATTTCACAATGGAGTCGCCACTTTTGAGACGATTTCACAATGGAGTCGCCACTTTTGCATACGATTTCACAATGGAGTCGCCACTTTTGAGACACATTTCACAATGGAGTCGCCACTTTTGAGAAGATTTCACAATGGAGTCGCCACTTTTGAGAAGATTTCACAATGGAGTCGCCACTTTTGAGAAGATTTCACAATGGAGTCGCCACTTTTGAGAAGATTTCACAATGGAGTCGCCACTTTTGCGACACATTTCACAATGGAGTCGCCACTTTTGAGAAGATTTCACAATGGAGTCGCCACTTTTGAGAAGATTTCACACAATGGAGTCGCCACTTTTGAGAAGATTTCACAATGGAGTCGCCACTTTTGCACACATTTCACAATGGAGTCGCCACTTTTGAGAAGATTTCACAATGGAGTCGCCACTTTTGCACACATTTCACAATGGAGTCGCCACTTTTGAGAAGATTTCACAATGGAGTCGCCACTTTTGCACACATTTCACAATGGAGTCGCCACTTTTGAGAAGATTTCACAATGGAGTCGCCACTTTTGAGAAGATTTCACAATGGAGTCGCCACTTTTGCACACATTTCACAATGGAGTCGCCACTTTTGAGAAGATTTCACAATGGAGTCGCCACTTTTGAGAAGATTTCACAATGGAGTCGCCACTTTTGCACACATTTCACAATGGAGTCGCCACTTTTGAGAAGATTTCACAATGGAGTCGCCACTTTTGAGAAGATTTCACAATGGAGTCGCCACTTTTGAGAAGATTTCACAATGGAGTCGCCACTTTTGCAGCACGATTTCACAATGGAGTCGCCACTTTTGAGAAGATTTCACAATGGAGTCGCCACTTTTGCACACATTTCACAATGGAGTCGCCACTTTTGAGAAGATTTCACAATGGAGTCGCCACTTTTGCATACATTTCACAATGGAGTCGCCACTTTTGCACACATTTCACAATGGAGTCGCCACTTTTGAGAAGATTTCACAATGGAGTCGCCACTTTTGAGAAGATTTCACAATGGAGTCGCCACTTTTGCACACATTTCACAATGGAGTCGCCACTTTGAGAAGATTTCACAATGGAGTCGCCACTTTTGAGAAGATTTCACAATGGAGTCGCCACTTTTGCACACATTTCACAATGGAAGTCGCCACTTTTGAGAAGATTTCACAATGGAGTCGCCACTTTTGAGAAGATTTCACAATGGAGTCGCCACTTTTGAGAAGATTTCACAATGGAGTCGCCACTTTTGAGAAGATTTCACAATGGAGTCGCCACTTTTGAGAAGATTTCACAATGGAGTCGCCACTTTTGCACAGATTTCACAATGGAGTCGCCACTTTTGAGAAGATTTCACAATGGAGTCGCCACTTTTGCACACATTTCACAATGGAGTCGCCACTTTTGAGAAGATTTCACAATGGAGTCGCCACTTTTGAGAAGATTTCACAATGGAGTCGCCACTTTTGAGAAGATTTCACAATGGAGTCGCCACTTTTGAGAAGATTTCACAATGGAGTCGCCACTTTTGCACACATTTCACAATGGAGTCGCCACTTTTGAGAAGATTTCACAATGGAGTCGCCACTTTTGAGAAGATTTCACAATGGAGTCGCCACTTTTGAGAAGATTTCACAATGGAGTCGCCACTTTTGAGAAGATTTCACAATGGAGTCGCCACTTTTGAGAAGATTTCACAATGGAGTCGCCACTTTTGAGAAGATTTCACAATGGAGTCGCCACTTTTGAGAAGATTTCACAATGGAGTCGCCACTTTTGAGAAGATTTCACAATGGAGTCGCCACTTTTGAGAAGATTTCACAATGGAGTCGCCACTTTTGAGAAGATTTCACAATGGAGTCGCCACTTTTGAGAAGATTTCACAATGGAGTCGCCACTTTTGAGAAGATTTCACAATGGAGTCGCCACTTTTGAGAAGATTTCACAATGGAGTCGCCACTTTTGCACACATTTCACAATGGAGTCGCCACTTTTGAGAAGATTTCACAATGGAGTCGCCACTTTGAGAAGATTTCACAATGGAGTCGCCACTTTTGAGAAGATTTCACAATGGAGTCGCCACTTTTGAGAAGATTTCACAATGGAGTCGCCACTTTTGAGAAGATTTCACAATGGAGTCGCCACTTTTGAGAAGATTTCACAATGGAGTCGCCACTTTTGAGAAGATTTCACAATGGAGTCGCCACTTTTGAGAAGATTTCACAATGGAGTCGCCACTTTTGAGAAGATTTCACAATGGAGTCGCCACTTTTGAGAAGATTTCACAATGGAGTCGCCACTTTTGAGAAGATTTCACAATGGAGTCGCCACTTTTGAGAAGATTTCACAATGGAGTCGCCACTTTTGAGAAGATTTCACAATGGAGTCGCCACTTTTGAGCACATTTCACAATGGAGTCGCCACTTTTGAGAAGATTTCACAATGGAGTCGCCACTTTTGAGAAGATTTCACAATGGAGTCGCCACTTTTGAGAAGATTTCACAATGGAGTCGCCACTTTTGAGAAGATTTCACAATGGAGTCGCCACTTTTGAGAAGATTTCACAATGGAGTCGCCACTTTTGAGAAGATTTCACAATGGAGTCGCCACTTTTGAGAAGATTTCACAATGGAGTCGCCACTTTTGAGAAGATTTCACAATGGAGTCGCCACTTTTGAGAAGATTTCACAATGGAGTCGCCACTTTTGAGAAGATTTCACAATGGAGTCGCCACTTTTGAGAAGATTTCACAATGGAGTCGCCACTTTTGCACACATTTCACAATGGAGACGCCACTTTTGCACACATTTCACAATGGAGTCGCCACTTTTGAGAAGATTTCACAATGGAGTCGCCACTTTTGAGAAGATTTCACAATGGAGTCGCCACTTTTGAGAAGATTTCACAATGGAGTCGCCACTTTTGAGAAGATTTCACAATGGAGTCGCCACTTTTGAGAAGATTTCACAATGGAGTCGCCACTTTTGAGAAGATTTCACAATGGAGTCGCCACTTTTGAGAAGATTTCACAATGGAGTCGCCACTTTTGAGAAGATTTCACAATGGAGTCGCTACTTTTGAGAAGATTTCACAATGGAGTCGCCACTTTTGCACACATTTCACAATGGAGTCGCCACTTTTGAGAAGATTTCACAATGGAGTCGCCACTTTTGAGAAGATTTCACAATGGAGTCGCCACTTTTGAGAAGATTTCACAATGGAGTCGCCACTTTTGCATACATTTCACAATGGAGTCGCCACTTTTGAGAAGATTTCACAATGGAGTCGCCACTTTTGCACACATTTCACAATGGAGTCGCCACTTTTGCACACATTTCACAATGGAGTCGCCACTTTTGAGAAGATTTCACAATGGAGTCGCCACTTTTGAGAAGATTTCACAATGGAGTCGCCACTTTTGAGAAGATTTCACAATGGAGTCGCCACTTTTGAGAAGATTTCACAATGGAGTCGCCACTTTTGAGAAGATTTCACAATGGAGTCGCCACTTTTGAGAAGATTTCACAATGGAGTCACCACTTTTGAGAAGATTTCACAATGGAGTCGCCACTTTTGAGAAGATTTCACAATGGAGTCGCCACTTTTGCACACATTTCACAATGGAGTCGCCACTTTTGAGAAGATTTCACAATGGAGTCGCCACTTTTGAGAAGATTTCACAATGGAGTCGCCACTTTTGAGAAGATTTCACAATGGAGTCGCCACTTTTGAGAAGATTTCACAATGGAGTCGCCACTTTTGAGAAGATTTCACAATGGAGTCGCCACTTTTGAGAAGATTTCACAATGGAGTCGCCACTTTTGCACACATTCCACAATGGAGTCGCCACTTTTGAGAAGATTTCACAATGGAGTCGCCACTTTTGAGAAGATTTCACAATGGAGTCGCCACTTTTGCACACATTTCACAATGGAGTCGCCACTTTTGAGAAGATTTCACAATGGAGTCGCCACTTTTGCACACATTTCACAATGGAGTCGCCACTTTTGAGAAGATTTCACAATGGAGTCGCCACTTTTGAGAAGATTTCACAATGGAGTCGCCACTTTTGCACACATTTCACAATGGAGTCGCCACTTTTGAGAAGATTTCACAATGGAGTCGCCACTTTTGAGAAGATTTCACAATGGAGTCGCCACTTTTGAGAAGATTTCACAATGGAGTCGCCACTTTTGAGAAGATTTCACAATGGAGTCGCCACTTTTGAGAAGATTTCACAATGGAGTCGCCACTTTTGAGAAGATTTCACAATGGAGTCGCCACTTTTGAGAAGATTTCACAATGGAGTCGCCACTTTTGAGAAGATTTCACAATGGAGTCGCCACTTTTGAGAAGATTTCACAATGGAGCCGCCACTTTTGAGGAGATTTCACAATGGAGTCGCCACTTTTGCACACATTTCACAATGGAGTCGCCACTTTTGAGAAGATTTCACAATGGAGTCGCCACTTTTGAGAAGATTTCACAATGGAGTCGCCACTTTTGAGAAGATTTCACAATGGAGTCGCCACTTTTGCACACATTTCACAATGGAGTCGCCACTTTTGCAAACATTTCACAATAGAGTCGCCACTTTTGAGAAGATTTCACAATGGAGTCGCCACTTTTGAGAAGATTTCACAATGGAGTCGCCACTTTTGAGAAGATTTCACAATGGAGGCGCCACTTTTGCACACATTTCACAATGGAGTCGCCACTTTTGAGAAGATTTCACAATGGAGTCGCCACTTTTGAGAAGATTTCACAATGGAGTCGCCACTTTTGAGAAGATTTCACAATGGAGTCGCCACTTTTGAGCACATTTCACAATGGAGTCGCCACTTTTGAGAAGATTTCACAATGGAGTCGCCACTTTTGAGAAGATTTCACAATGGAGTCGCCACTTTTGCACACATTTCACAATGGAGTCGCCACTTTTGAGAAGATTTCACAATGGAGTCGCCACTTTTGAGAAGATTTCACAATGGAGTCGCTACTTTTGAGAAGATTTCACAATGGAGTCGCCACTTTTGCACACATTTCACAATGGAGTCGCCACTTTTGAGAAGATTTCACAATGGAGTCGCCACTTTTGAGAAGATTTCACAATGGAGTCGCCACTTTTGAGAAGATTTCACAATGGAGTCGCCACTTTTGCATACATTTCAGAATGGAGTCGCCACTTTTGAGAAGATTTCACAATGGAGTCGCCACTTTTGCACACATTTCACAATGGAGTCGCCACTTTTGCACACATTTCACAATGGAGTCGCCACTTTTGAGAAGATTTCACAATGGAGTCGCCACTTTTGAGAAGATTTCACAATGGAGTCGCCACTTTTGAGAAGATTTCACAATGGAGTCGCCACTTTTGAGAAGATTTCACAATGGAGTCGCCACTTTTGAGAAGATTTCACAATGGAGTCGCCACTTTTGAGAAGATTTCACAATGGAGTCACCACTTTTGAGAAGATTTCACAATGGAGTCGCCACTTTTGAGCACATTTCACAATGGAGTCGCCACTTTTGAGAAGATTTCACAATGGAGTCGCCACTTTTGAGAAGATTTCACAATGGAGTCGCCACTTTTGCATACATTTCACAATGGAGTCGCCACTTTTGAGAAGATTTCACAATGGAGTCGCCACTTTTGCACACATTTCACAATGGAGTCGCCACTTTTGCACACATTTCACAATGGAGTCGCCACTTTTGAGAAGATTTCACAATGGAGTCGCCACTTTTGAGAAGATTTCACAATGGAGTCGCCACTTTTGAGAAGATTTCACAATGGAGTCGCCACTTTTGAGAAGATTTCACAATGGAGTCGCCACTTTTGAGAAGATTTCACAATGGAGTCGCCACTTTTGAGAAGATTTCACAATGGAGTCACCACTTTTGAGAAGATTTCACAATGGAGTCGCCACTTTTGAGCACATTTCACAATGGAGTCGCCACTTTTGAGAAGATTTCACAATGGAGTCGCCACTTTTGAGAAGATTTCACAATGGAGTCGCCACTTTTGCACACATTTCACAATGGAGTCGCCACTTTTGAGAAGATTTCACAATGGAGTCGCCACTTTTGAGAAGATTTCACAATGGAGTCGCTACTTTTGAGAAGATTTCACAATGGAGTCACCACATTTGCACACATTTCACAATGGAGTCGCCACTTTTGAGAAGATTTCACAATGGAGTCGCCACTTTTGAGAAGATTTCACAATGGAGTCGCCACTTTTGAGAAGATTTCACAATGGAGTCGCCACTTTTGCATACATTTCACAATGGAGTCGCCACTTTTGAGAAGATTTCACAATGGAGTCGCCACTTTTGCACACATTTCACAATGGAGTCGCCACTTTTGCACACATTTCACAATGGAGTCGCCACTTTTGAGAAGATTTCACAATGGAGTCGCCACTTTTGAGAAGATTTCACAATGGAGTCGCCACTTTTGAGAAGATTTCACAATGGAGTCGCCACTTTTGAGAAGATTTCACAATGGAGTCGCCACTTTTGAGAAGATTTCACAATGGAGTCGCCACTTTTGAGAAGATTTCACAATGGAGTCACCACTTTTGAGAAGATTTCACAATGGAGTCACCACTTTTGAGAAGATTTCACAATGGAGTCGCCACTTTTGCACACATTTCACAATGGAGTCGCCACTTTTGAGAAGATTTCACAATGGAGTCGCCACTTTTGAGAAGATTTCACAATGGAGTCGCCACTTTTGAGAAGATTTCACAATGGAGTCGCCACTTTTGAGAAGATTTCACAATGGAGTCGCCACTTTTGAGAAGATTTCACAATGGAGTCGCCACTTTTGAGAAGATTTCACAATGGAGTCGCCACTTTTGCACACATTCCACAATGGAGTCGCCACTTTTGAGAAGATTTCACAATGGAGTCGCCACTTTTGAGAAGATTTCACAATGGAGTCGCCACTTTTGCACACATTTCACAATGGAGTCGCCACTTTTGAGAAGATTTCACAATGGAGTCGCCACTTTTGCACACATTTCACAATGGATTCGCCACTTTTGAGAAGATTTCACAATGGAGTCGCCACTTTTGAGAAGATTTCACAATGGAGTCGCCACTTTTGCACACATTTCACAATGGAGTCGCCACTTTTGAGAAGATTTCACAATGGAGTCGCCACTTTTGAGAAGATTTCACAATGGAGTCGCCACTTTTGAGAAGATTTCACAATGGAGTCGCCACTTTTGAGAAGATTTCACAATGGAGTCGCCACTTTTGAGAAGATTTCACAATGGAGTCGCCACTTTTGAGAAGATTTCACAATGGAGTCGCCACTTTTGAGAAGATTTCACAATGGAGTCGCCACTTTTGAGAAGATTTCACAATGGAGTCGCCACTTTCGAGAAGATTTCACAATGGAGCCGCCACTTTTGAGGAGATTTCACAATGGAGTCGCCACTTTTGCACACATTTCACAATGGAGTCGCCACTTTTGAGAAGATTTCACAATGGAGTCGCCACTTTTGAGAAGATTTCACAATGGAGTCGCCACTTTTGAGAAGATTTCACAATGGAGTCGCCACTTTTGCACACATTTCACAATGGAGTCGCCACTTTTGCAAACATTTCACAATGGAGTCGCCACTTTTGAGAAGATTTCACAATGGAGTCGCCACTTTTGAGAAGATTTCACAATAGAGTCGCCACTTTTGAGAAGATTTCACAATGGAGGCGCCACTTTTGCACACATTTCACAATGGAGTCGCCACTTTTGAGAAGATTTCACAATGGAGTCGCCACTTTTGAGAAGATTTCACAATGGAGTCGCCACTTTTGAGAAGATTTCACAATGGAGTCGCCACTTTTGAGCACATTTCACAATGGAGTCGCCACTTTTGAGAAGATTTCACAATGGAGTCGCCACTTTTGAGAAGATTTCACAATGGAGTCGCCACTTTTGCACACATTTCACAATGGAGTCGCCACTTTTGCACACATTTCACAATGGAGTCGCCACTTTTGAGAAGATTTCACAATGGAGTCGCCACTTTTGAGAAGATTTCACAATGGAGTCGCCACTTTTGAGAAGATTTCACAATGGAGTCGCCACTTTTGCATACATTTCACAATGGAGTCGCCACTTTTGAGAAGATTTCACAATGGAGTCGCCACTTTTGCACACATTTCACAATGGAGTCGCCACTTTTGCACACATTTCACAATGGAGTCGCCAATTTTGAGAAGATTTCACAATGGAGTCGCCACTTTTGAGAAGATTTCACAATGGAGTCGCCACTTTTGAGAAGATTTCACAATGGAGTCGCCACTTTTGAGAAGATTTCACAATGGAGTCGCCACTTTTGAGAAGATTTCACAATGGAGTCGCCACTTTTGAGAAGATTTCACAATGGAGTCACCACTTTTGAGAAGATTTCACAATGGAGTCGCCACTTTTGAGAAGATTTCACAATGGAGTCGCCACTTTTGCACACATTTCACAATGGAGTCGCCACTTTTGAGAAGATTTCACAATGGAGTCGCCACTTTTGAGAAGATTTCACAATGGAGTCGCCACTTTTGAGAAGATTTCACAATGGAGTCGCCACTTTTGAGAAGATTTCACAATGGAGTCGCCACTTTTGAGAAGATTTCACAATGGAGTCGCCACTTTTGAGAAGATTTCACAATGGAGTCGCCACTTTTGCACACATTCCACAATGGAGTCGCCACTTTTGAGAAGATTTCACAATGGAGTCGCCACTTTTGAGAAGATTTCACAATGGAGTCGCCACTTTTGCACACATTTCACAATGGAGTCGCCACTTTTGAGAAGATTTCACAATGGAGTCGCCACTTTTGCACACATTTCACAATGGAGTCGCCACTTTTGAGAAGATTTCACAATGGAGTCGCCACTTTTGAGAAGATTTCACAATGGAGTCGCCACTTTTGCACACATTTCACAATGGAGTCGCCACTTTTGAGAAGATTTCACAATGGAGTCGCCACTTTTGAGAAGATTTCACAATGGAGTAGCCACTTTTGAGAAGATTTCACAATGGAGTCGCCACTTTTGAGAAGATTTCACAATGGAGTCGCCACTTTTGAGAAGATTTCACAATGGAGTCGCCACTTTTGAGAAGATTTCACAATGGAGTCGCCACTTTTGAGAAGATTTCACAATGGAGCCGCCACTTTTGAGAAGATTTCACAATGGAGTCGCCACTTTTGAGAAGATTTCACAATGGAGTCGCCACTTTTGAGAAGATTTCACAATGGAGTCGCCACTTTTGCACACATTTCACAATGGAGTCGCCACTTTTGCAAACATTTCACAATGGAGTCGCCACTTTTGAGAAGATTTCACAATGGAGTCGCCACTTTTGAGAAGATTTCACAATGGAGTCGCCACTTTTGAGAAGATTTCACAATGGAGGCGCCACTTTTGCACACATTTCACAATGGAGTCGCCACTTTTGAGAAGATTTCACAATGGAGTCGCCACTTTTGAGAAGATTTCACAATGGAGTCGCCACTTTTGAGAAGATTTCACAATGGAGTCGCCACTTTTGAGCACATTTCACAATGGAGTCGCCACTTTTGAGAAGATTTCACAATGGAGTCGCCACTTTTGAGAAGATTTCACAATGGAGTCGCCACTTTTGCACACATTTCACAATGGAGTCGCCACTTTTGAGAAGATTTCACAATGGAGTCGCCACTTTTGAGAAGATTTCACAATGGAGTCGCCACTTTTGCACACATTTCACAATGGAGTCGCCACTTTTGAGAAGATTTCACAATGGAGTCGCCACTTTTGAGAAGATTTCACAATGGAGTCGCCACTTTTGAGAAGATTTCACAATGGAGTCGCCACTTTTGAGAAGATTTCACAATGGAGTCGCCACTTTTGCACACATTTCACAATGGAGTCGCCACTTTTGAGAAGATTTCACAAGGGAGTCGCCACTTTTGAGAAGATTTCACAATGGAGTCGCCACTTTTGCATACATTTCACAATGGAGTCGCCACTTTTGCACACATTTCACAATGGAGTCGCCACTTTTGAGAAGATTTCACAATGGAGTCGCCACTTTTGAGAAGATTTCACAATGGAGTCGCCACTTTTGCACACATTTCACAATGGAGTCGCCACTTTTGAGAAGATTTCACAATGGAGTCGCCACTTTTGAGAAGATTTCACAATGGATTCGCCACTTTTGAGAAGATTTCACAATGGAGTCGCCACTTTTGAGAAGATTTCACAATGGAGTCGCCACTTTTGAGAAGATTTCACAATGGAGTCGCCACTTTTGAGAAGATTTCACAATGGAGTCGCCACTTTTGAGAAGATTTCACAATGGAGTCGCCACTTTTGCACACATTTCACAATGGAGTCGCCACTTTTGCACACATTTCACAATGGAGTCGCCACTTTTGCACACATTTCACAATGGAGTCGCCACTTTTGCACACAATTCACAATGGAGTCGCCACTTTTGCACACATTTCACAATGGAGTCGCCACTTTTGAGAAGATTTCACAATGGAGTCGCCACTTTTGAGAAGATTTCACAAAGGAGTCGCCACTTTTGAGAAGATTTCACAATGGAGTCGCCACTTTTGAGAAGATTTCACAATGGAGTCGCCACTTTTGCAAACATTTCACAATGGAGTCGCCACTTTTGCACACATTTCACAATGGAGTCGCCACTTTTGCACACATTTCACAATGGAGTCGCCACTTTTGCACACATTTCACAATGGAGTCGCCACTTTTGCACACATTTCACAATGGAGTCGCCACTTTTGAGAAGATTTCCCAATGGAGTCGCCACTTTTGAGAAGATTTCACAATGGAGTCGCCACTTTTGCACACATTTCACAATGGAGTCGCCACTTTTGAGAAGATTTCACAATGGAGTCGCCACTTTTGAGAAGATTTCACAATGGAGTCGCCACTTTTGCATACATTTCACAATGGAGTCGCCACTTTTGCACACATTTCACAATGGAGTCGCCACTTTTGAGAAGATTTCACAATGGAGTCGCCACTTTTGAGAAGATTTCACAATGGAGTCGCCACTTTTGCACACATTTCACAATGGAGTCGCCACTTTTGAGAAGATTTCACAATGGAGTCGCCACTTTTGAGAAGATTTCACAATGGATTCGCCACTTTTGAGAAGATTTCACAATGGAGTCGCCACTTTTGAGAAGATTTCACAATGGAGTCGCCACTTTTGAGAAGATTTCACAATGGAGTCGCCACTTTTGAGAAGATTTCACAATGGAGTCGCCACTTTTGAGAAGATTTCACAATGGAGTCGCCACTTTTGAGAAGATTTCACAATGGAGTCGCCACTTTTGCACACATTTCACAATGGAGTCGCCACTTTTGCACACATTTCACAATGGAGTCGCCACTTTTGCACACATTTCACAATGGAGTCGCCACTTTTGCACACATTTCACAATGGAGTCGCCACTTTTGAGAAGATTTCACAATGGAGTCGCCACTTCTGAGAAGATTTCACAAAGGAGTCGCCACTTTTGAGAAGATTTCACAATGGAGTCGCCACTTTTGAGAAGATTTCACAATGGAGTCGCCACTTTTGCAAACATTTCACAATGGAGTCGCCACTTTTGCACACATTTCACAATGGAGTCGCCACTTTTGCACACATTTCACAATGGAGTCGCCACTTTTGCACACATTTCACAATGGAGTCGCCACTTTTGCACACATTTCACAATGGAGTCGCCACTTTTGAGAAGATTTCCCAATGGAGTCGCCACTTTTGAGAAGATTTCACAATGGAGTCGCCACTTTTGCACACATTTCACAATGGAGTCGCCACTTTTGAGAAGATTTCACAATGGAGTCGCCACTTTTGAGAAGATTTCACAATGGAGTCGCCACTTTTGAGAAGATTTCACAATGGAGTCGCCACTTTTGAGAAGATTTCACAATGGAGTCGCCACTTTTGACAAGATTTCACAATGGAGTCGCCACTTTTGAGAAGATTTCACAATGGAGTCGCCACTTTTGAGAAGATTTCACAATGGAGTCGCCACTTTTGAGAAGATTTCACAATGGAGTCGCCACTTTTGCACAGATTTCACAATGGAGTCGCCACTTTTGAGCACATTTCACAATGGAGTCGCCACTTTTGCACACATTTCACAATGGAGTCGCCACTTTTGAGAAGATTTCACAATGGAGTCGCCACTTTTGAGAAGATTTCACAATGGAGTCGCCACTTTTGAGAAGATTTCACAATGGAGTCGCCACTTTTGCACACATTTCACAATGGAGTCGCCACTTTTGCACACATTTCACAATGGAGTCGCCACTTTTGCACACATTTCACAATGGAGTCGCCACTTTTGAGAAGATTTCACAATGGAGTCGCCACTTTTGAGAAGATTTCACAAAGGAGTCGCCACTTTTGAGAAGATTTCACAATGGAGTCGCCACTTTTGAGAAGATTTCACAATGGAGTCGCCACTTTTGCAAACATTTCACAATGGAGTCGCCACTTTTGCACACATTTCACAATGGAGTCGCCACTTTTGCACACATTTCACAATGGAGTCGCCACTTTTGAGAAGATTTCACAATGGAGTCGCCACTTTTGAGAAGATTTCACAATGGAGTCGCCACTTTTGAGAAGATTTCACAATGGAGTCGCCACTTTTGAGAAGATTTCACAATGGAGTCGCCACTTTTGAGAAGATTTCACAATGGAGTCGCCACTTTTGAGAAGATTTCACAATGGAGTCGCCACTTTTAAGAAGATTTCACAATGGAGTCGCCACTTTTGAGCACATTTCACAATGGAGTCGCCACTTTTGCACACATTTCACAATGGAGTCGCCACTTTTGAGAAGATTTCACAATGGAGTCGCCACTTTTGAGAAGATTTCACAATGGAGTCGCCACTTTTGAGAAGATTTCACAATGGAGTCGCCACTTTTGAGAAGATTTCACAATGGAGTCGCCACTTTTGAGAAGATTTCACAATGGAGTCACCACTTTTGAGAAGATTTCACAATGGAGTCGCCACTTTTGAGAAGATTTCACAATGGAATCGCCACTTTTGAGAAGATTTCACAATGGAGTCGCCACTTTTGAGAAGATTTCACAATGGAGTCGCCACTTTTGAGAAGATTTCACAATGGAGTCGCCACTTTTGCACACATTTCACAATGGAGTCGCCACTTTTGAGAAGATTTCACAATGGAGTCGCCACTTTTGAGAAGATTTCACAATGGAGTCGCCACTTTTGAGAAGATTTCACAATGGAGTCGCCACTTTTGCACACATTTCACAATGGAGTCGCCACTTTGGAGAAGATTTCACAATGGAGTCGCCACTTTTGAGAAGATTTCACAATGGAGTCGCCACTTTTGCACACATTTCACAATGGAGTCGCCACTTTTGAGAAGATTTCACAATGGAGTCGCCACTTTTGCACACATTTCACAATGGAGTCGCCACTTTTGAGAAGATTTCACAATGGAGTCGCCACTTTTGAGAAGATTTCACAATGGAGTCGCCACTTTTGAGAAGATTTCACAATGGAGTCGCCACTTTTGAGAAGATTTCACAATGGAGTCGCCACTTTTGAGAAGATTTCACAATGGAGTCGCCACTTTTGAGAAGATTTCACAATGGAGTCGCCACTTTTGAGAAGATTTCACAATGGAGTCGCCACTTTTGAGAAGATTTCACAATGGAGTCGCCACTTTTGAGAAGATTTCACAATGGAGCCGCCACTTTTGAGGAGATTTCACAATGGAGTCGCTACTTTTGCACACATTTCACAATGGAGTCGCCACTTTTGAGAAGATTTCACAATGGAGTCGCCACTTTTGAGAAGATTTCACAATGGAGTCGCCACTTTTGAGAAGATTTCACAATGGAGTCGCCACTTTTGCACACATTTCACAATGGAGTCGCCACTTTTGCACACATTTCACAATGGAGTCGCCACTTTTGCACACATTTCACAATGGAGTCGCCACTTTTGCACACATTTCACAATGGAGTCGCCACTTTTGAGAAGATTTCACAATGGAGTCGCCACTTTTGAGAGGATTTCACAATGGAGCCGCCACTTTTGAGGAGATTTCACAATGGAGTCGCCACTTTTGCATACATTTCACAATGGAGTCGCCACTTTTGCACACATTTCACAATGGAGTCGCCACTTTTGAGAAGATTTCACAATGGAGTCGCCACTTTTGAGAAGATTTCACAATGGAGTCGCCACTTTTGCACACATTTCACAATGGAGTCGCCACTTTTGAGAAGATTTCACAATGGAGTCGCCACTTTTGAGAAGATTTCACAATGGATTCGCCACTTTTGAGAAGATTTCACAATGGAGTCGCCACTTTTGAGAAGATTTCACAATGGAGTCGCCACTTTTGAGAAGATTTCACAATGGAGTCGCCACTTTTGAGAAGATTTCACAATGGAGTCGCCACTTTTGAGAAGATTTCACAATGGAGTCGCCACTTTTGCACACATTTCACAATGGAGTCGCCACTTTTGCACACATTTCACAATGGAGTCGCCACTTTTGCACACATTTCACAATGGAGTCGCCACTTTTGCACACATTTCACAATGGAGTCGCCACTTTTGAGAAGATTTCACAATGGAGTCGCCACTTTTGAGAAGATTTCACAATGGAGTCGCCACTTTTGAGAAGATTTCACAATGGAGTCGCCACTTTTGAGAAGATTTCACAATGGAGTCGCCACTTTTGAGAAGATTTCACAATGGAGTCGCTACTTTTGCACACATTTCACAATGGAGTCGCCACTTTTGAGAAGATTTCACAATGGAGTCGCCACTTTTGAGAAGATTTCACAATGGAGTCGCCACTTTTGCATACATTTCACAATGGAGTCGCCACTTTTGCACACATTTCACAATGGAGTCGCCACTTTTGCACACATTTCACAATGGAGTCGCCACTTTTGAGAAGATTTCACAATGGAGTCGCCACTTTTGCACACATTTCACAATGGAGTCGCCACTTTTGCACACATTTCACAATGGAGTCGCCACTTTTGAGAAGATTTCACAATGGAGTCGCCACTTTTGCACACATTTCGCAATGGAGTCGCCACTTTTGCACACATTTCGCAATGGAGTCGCCACTTTTGCACACATTTCGCAATGGAGTCGCCACTTTTGCACACATTTCACAATGGAGTCGCCACTTTTGAGAAGATTTCACAATGGAGTCGCCACTTTTGAGAAGATTTCACAATGGAGTCGCCACTTTTGAGAAGATTTAACAATGGAGTCGCCACTTTTGAGAAGATTTCACAATGGAGTCGCCACTTTTGAGAAGATTTCACAATGGAGTCGCCACTTTTGAGAAGATTTCACAATGGAGTCGCCACTTTTGCATACATTTCACAATGGAGTCGCCACTTTTGCACACATTTCACAATGGAGTCGCCACTTTTGAGAAGATTTCACAATGGAGTCGCCACTTTTGAGAAGATTTCACAATGGAGTCGCCACTTTTGCACACATTTCACAATGGAGTCGCCACTTTTGAGAAGATTTCACAATGGAGTCGCCACTTTTGAGAAGATTTCACAATGGATTCGCCACTTTTGAGAAGATTTCACAATGGAGTCGCCACTTTTGAGAAGATTTCACAATGGAGTCGCCACTTTTGAGAAGATTTCACAATGGAGTCGCCACTTTTGAGAATATTTCACAATGGAGTCGCCACTTTTGAGAAGATTTCACAATGGAGTCGCCACTTTTGCACACATTTCACAATGGAGTCGCCACTTTTGCACACATTTCACAATGGAGTCGCCACTTTTGCACACATTTCACAATGGAGTCGCCACTTTTGCACACATTTCACAATGGAGTCGCCACTTTTGCACACATTTCACAATGGAGTCGCCACTTTTGAGAAGATTTCACAATGGAGTCGCCACTTTTGAGAAGATTTCACAAAGGAGTCGCCACTTTTGAGAAGATTTCACAATGGAGTCGCCACTTTTGAGAAGATTTCACAATGGAGTCGCCACTTTTGCAAACATTTCACAATGGAGTCGCCACTTTTGCACACATTTCACAATGGAGTCGCCACTTTTGCACACATTTCACAATGGAGTCGCCACTTTTGAGAAGATTTCACAATGGAGTCGCCACTTTTGAGAAGATTTCACAATGGAGTCGCCACTTTTGAGAAGATTTCACAATGGAGTCGCCACTTTTGAGAAGATTTCACAATGGAGTCACCACTTTTGAGAAGATTTCACAATGGAGTCGCCACTTTTGAGAAGATTTCACAATGGAATCGCCACTTTTGAGAAGATTTCACAATGGAGTCGCCACTTTTGAGAAGATTTCACAATGGAGTCGCCACTTTTGAGAAGATTTCACAATGGAGTCGCCACTTTTGCACACATTTCACAATGGAGTCGCCACTTTTGAGAAGATTTCACAATGGAGTCGCCACTTTTGAGAAGATTTCACAATGGAGTCGCCACTTTTGAGAAGATTTCACAATGGAGTCGCCACTTTTGCACACATTTCACAATGGAGTCGCCACTTTGGAGAAGATTTCACAATGGAGTCACCACTTTTGAGAAGATTTCACAATGGAGTCGCCACTTTTGCACACATTTCACAATGGAGTCGCCACTTTTGAGAAGATTTCACAATGGAGTCGCCACTTTTGAGAAGATTTCACAATGGAGTCGCCACTTTTGAGAAGATTTCACAATGGAGTCGCCACTTTTGAGAAGATTTCACAATGGAGTCGCTACTTTTGCACACATTTCACAATGGAGTCGCCACTTTTGAGAAGATTTCACAATGGAGTCGCCACTTTTGAGAAGATTTCACAATGGAGTCGCCACTTTTGCATACATTTCACAATGGAGTCGCCACTTTTGCACACATTTCACAATGGAGTCGCCACTTTTGCACACATTTCACAATGGAGTCGCCACTTTTGAGAAGATTTCACAATGGAGTCGCCACTTTTGCACACATTTCACAATGGAGTCGCCACTTTTGCACACATTTCACAATGGAGTCGCCACTTTTGAGAAGATTTCACAATGGAGTCGCCACTTTTGCACACATTTCGCAATGGAGTCGCCACTTTTGCACACATTTCGCAATGGAGTCGCCACTTTTGCACACATTTCGCAATGGAGTCGCCACTTTTGCACACATTTCACAATGGAGTCGCCACTTTTGAGAAGATTTCACAATGGAGTCGCCACTTTTGAGAAGATTTCACAATGGAGTCGCCACTTTTGAGAAGATTTAACAATGGAGTCGCCACTTTTGAGAAGATTTCACAATGGAGTCGCCACTTTTGAGAAGATTTCACAATGGAGTCGCCACTTTTGAGAAGATTTCACAATGGAGTCGCCACTTTTGCATACATTTCACAATGGAGTCGCCACTTTTGCACACATTTCACAATGGAGTCGCCACTTTTGAGAAGATTTCACAATGGAGTCGCCACTTTTGAGAAGATTTCACAATGGAGTCGCCACTTTTGCACACATTTCACAATGGAGTCGCCACTTTTGAGAAGATTTCACAATGGAGTCGCCACTTTTGAGAAGATTTCACAATGGATTCGCCACTTTTGAGAAGATTTCACAATGGAGTCGCCACTTTTGAGAAGATTTCACAATGGAGTCGCCACTTTTGAGAAGATTTCACAATGGAGTCGCCACTTTTGAGAAGATTTCACAATGGAGTCGCCACTTTTGAGAAGATTTCACAATGGAGTCGCCACTTTTGCACACATTTCACAATGGAGTCGCCACTTTTGCACACATTTCACAATGGAGTCGCCACTTTTGCACACATTTCACAATGGAGTCGCCACTTTTGCACACATTTCACAATGGAGTCGCCACTTTTGCACACATTTCACAATGGAGTCGTCACTTTTGAGAAGATTTCACAATGGAGTCGCCACTTTTGAGAAGATTTCACAAAGGAGTCGCCACTTTTGAGAAGATTTCACAATGGAGTCGCCACTTTTGAGAAGATTTCACAATGGAGTCGCCACTTTTGCAAACATTTCACAATGGAGTCGCCACTTTTGCACACATTTCACAATGGAGTCGCCACTTTTGCACACATTTCACAATGGAGTCGCCACTTTTGAGAAGATTTCACAATGGAGTCGCCACTTTTGAGAAGATTTCACAATGGAGTCGCCACTTTTGAGAAGATTTCACAATGGAGTCGCCACTTTTGAGAAGATTTCACAATGGAGTCACCACTTTTGAGAAGATTTCACAATGGAGTCGCCACTTTTGAGAAGATTTCACAATGGAATCGCCACTTTTGAGAAGATTTCACAATGGAGTCGCCACTTTTGAGAAGATTTCACAATGGAGTCGCCACTTTTGAGAAGATTTCACAATGGAGTCGCCACTTTTGCACACATTTCACAATGGAGTCGCCACTTTTGAGAAGATTTCACAATGGAGTCGCCACTTTTGAGAAGATTTCACAATGGAGTCGCCACTTTTGAGAAGATTTCACAATGGAGTCGCCACTTTTGCACACATTTCACAATGGAGTCGCCACTTTGGAGAAGATTTCACAATGGAGTCACCACTTTTGAGAAGATTTCACAATGGAGTCGCCACTTTTGCACACATTTCACAATGGAGTCGCCACTTTTGAGAAGATTTCACAATGGAGTCGCCACTTTTGAGAAGATTTCACAATGGAGTCGCCACTTTTGAGAAGATTTCACAATGGAGTCGCCACTTTTGAGAAGATTTCACAATGGAGTCGCTACTTTTGCACACATTTCACAATGGAGTCGCCACTTTTGAGAAGATTTCACAATGGAGTCGCCACTTTTGAGAAGATTTCACAATGGAGTCGCCACTTTTGCATACATTTCACAATGGAGTCGCCACTTTTGCACACATTTCACAATGGAGTCGCCACTTTTGCACACATTTCACAATGGAGTCGCCACTTTTGAGAAGATTTCACAATGGAGTCGCCACTTTTGCACACATTTCACAATGGAGTCGCCACTTTTGCACACATTTCACAATGGAGTCGCCACTTTTGAGAAGATTTCACAATGGAGTCGCCACTTTTGCACACATTTCGCAATGGAGTCGCCACTTTTGCACACATTTCGCAATGGAGTCGCCACTTTTGCACACATTTCGCAATGGAGTCGCCACTTTTGCACACATTTCACAATGGAGTCGCCACTTTTGAGAAGATTTCACAATGGAGTCGCCACTTTTGAGAAGATTTCACAATGGAGTCGCCACTTTTGAGAAGATTTAACAATGGAGTCGCCACTTTTGAGAAGATTTCACAATGGAGTCGCCACTTTTGAGAAGATTTCACAATGGAGTCGCCACTTTTGAGAAGATTTCACAATGGAGTCGCCACTTTTGCATACATTTCACAATGGAGTCGCCACTTTTGCACACATTTCACAATGGAGTCGCCACTTTTGAGAAGATTTCACAATGGAGTCGCCACTTTTGAGAAGATTTCACAATGGAGTCGCCACTTTTGCACACATTTCACAATGGAGTCGCCACTTTTGAGAAGATTTCACAATGGAGTCGCCACTTTTGAGAAGATTTCACAATGGATTCGCCACTTTTGAGAAGATTTCACAATGGAGTCGCCACTTTTGAGAAGATTTCACAATGGAGTCGCCACTTTTGAGAAGATTTCACAATGGAGTCGCCACTTTTGAGAAGATTTCACAATGGAGTCGCCACTTTTGAGAAGATTTCACAATGGAGTCGCCACTTTTGCACACATTTCACAATGGAGTCGCCACTTTTGCACACATTTCACAATGGAGTCGCCACTTTTGCACACATTTCACAATGGAGTCGCCACTTTTGCACACATTTCACAATGGAGTCGCCACTTTTGCACACATTTCACAATGGAGTCGCCACTTTTGAGAAGATTTCACAATGGAGTCGCCACTTTTGAGAAGATTTCACAAAGGAGTCGCCACTTTTGAGAAGATTTCACAATGGAGTCGCCACTTTTGAGAAGATTTCACAATGGAGTCGCCACTTTTGAGAAGATTTCACAATGGAGTCGCCACTTTTGCAAACATTTCACAATGGAGTCGCCACTTTTGCACACATTTCACAATGGAGTCGCCATTTTTGCACACATTTCACAATGGAGTCGCCACTTTTGCACACATTTCACAATGGAGTCGCCACTTTTGCACACATTTCACAATGGAGTCGCCACTTTTGAGAAGATTTCCCAATGGAGTCGCCACTTTTGAGAAGATTTCACAATGGAGTCGCCACTTTTGCACACATTTCACAATGGAGTCGCCACTTTTGAGAAGATTTCACAATGGAGTCGCCACTTTTGAGAAGATTTCACAATGGAGTCGCCACTTTTGAGAAGATTTCACAATGGAGTCGCCACTTTTGAGAAGATTTCACAATGGAGTCGCCACTTTTGACAAGATTTCACAATGGAGTCGCCACTTTTGAGAAGATTTCACAATGGAGTCGCCACTTTTGAGAAGATTTCACAATGGAGTCGCCACTTTTGAGAAGATTTCACAATGGAGTCGCCACTTTTGCACACATTTCACAATGGAGTCGCCACGAGAAGATTTCACAATGGAGTCGCCACTTTTGAGAAGATTTCACAATGGAGTCGCCACTTTTGAGAAGATTTCACAATGGAGTCGCCACTTTTGAGAAGATTTCACAATGGAGTCGCCACTTTTGAGAAGATTTCCCAATGGAGTCGCCACTTTTGAGAAGATTTCACAATGGAGTCGCCACTTTTGAGAAGATTTCACAATGGAGTCGCCACTTTTGAGCACATTTCACAATGGAGTCGCCACTTTTGAGAAGATTTCACAATGGAGTCGCCACTTTTGAGAAGATTTCACAATGGAGTCGCCACTTTTGAGAAGATTTCACAATGGAGTCGCCACTTTTGAGAAGATTTCACAATGGAGTCGCCACTTTTGAGAAGATTTCACAATGGAGTCGCCACTTTTGCACACATTTCACAATGGAGTCGCCACTTTTGAGAAGATTTCACAATGGAGTCGCCACTTTTGAGAAGATTTCACAATGGAGTCGCCACTTTTGAGAAGATTTCACAATGGAGTCGCCACTTTTGAGAAGATTTCACAATGGAGTCGCCACTTTTGCACACATTTCACAATGGAGTCGCCACTTTTGAGAAGATTTCACAATGGAGTCGCCACTTTTGAGAAGATTTCACAATGGATTCGCCACTTTTGAGAAGATTTCACAATGGAGTCGCCACTTTTGAGAAGATTTCACAATGGAGTCGCCACTTTTGAGAAGATTTCACAATGGAGTCGCCACTTTTGCACACATTTCACAATGGAGTCGCCACTTTTGCACACATTTCACAATGGAGTCGCCACTTTTGAGAAGATTTCACAATGGAGTCGCCACTTTTGAGAAGATTTCACATTGGAGTCGCCACTTTTGAGAAGATTTCACAATGGAGTCGCCACTTTTGCACACATTTCACAATGGAGTCGCCACTTTTGCACACATTTCACAATGGAGTCGCCACTTTTGAGAAGATTTCACAATGGAGTCGCCACTTTTGAGAAGATTTCACAATGGAGTCGCCACTTTTGAGAAGATTTCACAATGGAGTCGCCACTTTTGAGAAGATTTCACAATGGAGTCGCCACTTTTGAGAAGATTTCACAATGGAGTCGCCACTTTTGAGAAGATTTCACAATGGAGTCGCCACTTTTGAGAAGATTTCACAATGGAGTCGCCACTTTTAAGAAGATTTCACAATGGAGTCGCCACGTTTGAGCACATTTCACAATGGAGTCGCCACTTTTGCACACATTTCACAATGGAGTCGCCACTTTTGAGAAGATTTCACAATGGAGTCGCCACTTTTGAGAAGATTTCACAATGGAGTCGCCACTTTTGAGAAGATTTCACAATGGAGTCGCCACTTTTGAGAAGATTTCACAATGGAGTCGCCACTTTTGAGAAGATTTCACAATGGAGTCACCACTTTTGAGAAGATTTCACAATGGAGTCGCCACTTTTGAGAAGATTTCACAATGGAATCGCCACTTTTGAGAAGATTTCACAATGGAGTCGCCACTTTTGAGAAGATTTCACAATGGAGTCGCCACTTTTGAGAAGATTTCACAATGGAGTCGCCACTTTTGCACACATTTCACAATGGAGTCGCCACTTTTGAGAAGATTTCACAATGGAGTCGCCACTTTTGAGAAGATTTCACAATGGAGTCGCCACTTTTGAGAAGATTTCACAATGGAGTCGCCACTTTTGCACACATTTCACAATGGAGTCGCCACTTTGGAGAAGATTTCACAATGGAGTCGCCACTTTTGAGAAGATTTCACAATGGAGTCGCCACTTTTGCACACATTTCACAATGGAGTCGCCACTTTTGAGAAGATTTCACAATGGAGTCGCCACTTTTGCACACATTTCACAATGGAGTCGCCACTTTTGAGAAGATTTCACAATGGAGTCGCCACTTTTGAGAAGATTTCACAATGGAGTCGCCACTTTTGAGAAGATTTCACAATGGAGTCGCCACTTTTGAGAAGATTTCACAATGGAGTCGCCACTTTTGAGAAGATTTCACAATGGAGTCGCCACTTTTGAGAAGATTTCACAATGGAGTCGCCACTTTTGAGAAGATTTCACAATGGAGTCGCCACTTTTGAGAAGATTTCACAATGGAGTCGCCACTTTTGAGAAGATTTCACAATGGAGCCGCCACTTTTGAGGAGATTTCACAATGGAGTCGCTACTTTTGCACACATTTCACAATGGAGTCGCCACTTTTGAGAAGATTTCACAATGGAGTCGCCACTTTTGAGAAGATTTCACAATGGAGTCGCCACTTTTGAGAAGATTTCACAATGGAGTCGCCACTTTTGCACACATTTCACAATGGAGTCGCCACTTTTGCACACATTTCACAATGGAGTCGCCACTTTTGCACACATTTCACAATGGAGTCGCCACTTTTGCACACATTTCACAATGGAGTCGCCACTTTTGAGAAGATTTCACAATGGAGTCGCCACTTTTGAGAGGATTTCACAATGGAGCCGCCACTTTTGAGGAGATTTCACAATGGAGTCGCCACTTTTGCACACATTTCACAATGGAGTCGCCACTTTTGAGAAGATTTCACAATGGAGTCGCCACTTTTGAGAAGATTTCACAATGGAGTCGCCACTTTTGAGAAGATTTCACAATGGAGTCGCCACTTTTGCACACATTTCACAATGGAGTCGCCACTTTTGCAAACATTTCACAATGGAGTCGCCACTTTTGAGAAGATTTCACAATGGAGTCGCCACTTTTGAGAAGATTTCACAATGGAGTCGCCACTTTTGAGAAGATTTCACAATGGAGTCGCCACTTTTGAGAAGATTTCACAATGGAGTCGCCACTTTTGAGAAGATTTCACAATGGAGTCGCCACTTTTGAGAAGATTTCACAATGGAGTCGCCACTTTTGAGAAGATTTCACAATGGAGTCGCCACTTTTGCACACATTTCACAATGGAGTCGCCACTTTTGCACACATTTCACAATGGAGTCGCCACTTTTGCACACATTTCACAATGGAGTCGCCACTTTTGCACACATTTCACAATGGAGTCGCCACTTTTGAGAAGATTTCACAATGGAGTCGCCACTTTTGAGAAGATTTCACAATGGAGCCGCCACTTTTGAGGAGATTTCACAATGGAGTCGCCACTTTTGCACACATTTCACAATGGAGTCGCCACTTTTGAGAAGATTTCACAATGGAGTCGCCACTTTTGAGAAGATTTCACAATGGAGTCGCCACTTTTGAGAAGATTTCACAATGGAGTCGCCACTTTTGAGAAGATTTCACAATGGAGTCGCCACTTTTGAGAAGATTTCACAATGGAGTCGCCACTTTTGAGAAGATTTCACAATGGAGTCGCCACTTTTGCACACATTTCACAATGGAGTCGCCACTTTTGCACACATTTCACAATGGAGTCGCCACTTTTGCACACATTTCACAATGGAGTCGCCACTTTTGCACACATTTCACAATGGAGTCGCCACTTTTGAGAAGATTTCACAATGGAGTCGCCACTTTTGAGAAGATTTCACAATGGAGCCGCCACTTTTGAGGAGATTTCACAATGGAGTCGCCACTTTTGCACACATTTCACAATGGAGTCGCCACTTTTGAGAAGATTTCACAATGGAGTCGCCACTTTTGAGAAGATTTCACAATGGAGTCGCCACTTTTGAGAAGATTTCACAATGGAGTCGCCACTTTTGAGAAGATTTCACAATGGAGTCGCCACTTTTGAGAAGATTTCACAATGGAGGCGCCACTTTTGCACAAATTTCACAATGGAGTCGCCACTTTTGAGAAGATTTCACAATGGAGTCGCCACTTTTGAGAAGATTTCACAATGGAGTCGCCACTTTTGAGAAGATTTCACAATGGAGTCGCCACTTTTGAGCACATTTCACAATGGAGTCGCCACTTTTGAGAAGATTTCACAATGGAGTCGCC
The DNA here is from genome assembly GCF_964187855.1 of Myxine glutinosa. Taxonomy (NCBI): domain Eukaryota; kingdom Metazoa; phylum Chordata; class Myxini; order Myxiniformes; family Myxinidae; genus Myxine; species Myxine glutinosa. The sequence goes on from NW_027619775.1 coordinate 25,496, forward strand.
ACTTTTGAGAAGATTTCACAATGGAGTCGCCACTTTTGCACACATTTCACAATGGAGTCGCCACTTTTGAGAAGATTTCACAATGGAGTCGCCACTTTTGAGAAGATTTCACAATGAAGTCGCCACTTTTGCACACATTTCACAATGGAGTCGCCACTTTTGAGAAGATTTCACAATGGAGTCGCCACTTTTGAGAAGATTTCACAATGGAGTCGCCACTTTTGAGAAGATTTCACAATGGAGTCGCCACTTTTGAGAAGATTTCACAATGGAGTCGCCACTTTTGCACACATTTCACAATGGAGTCGCCACTTTTGAGAAGATTTCACAATGGAGTCGCCACTTTTGAGAAGATTTCACAATGGAGTCGCCACTTTTGCATACATTTCACAATGGAGTCGCCACTTTTGCACACATTTCACAATGGAGTCGCCACTTTTGAGAAGATTTCACAATGGAGTCGCCACTTTTGAGAAGATTTCACAATGGAGTCGCCACTTTTGCACACATTTCACAATGGAGTCGCCACTTTTGAGAAGATTTCACAATGGAGTCGCCACTTTTGAGAAGATTTCACAATGGATTCGCCACTTTTGAGAAGATTTCACAATGGAGTCGCCACTTTTGAGAAGATTTCACAATGGAGTCGCCACTTTTGAGAAGATTTCACAATGGAGTCGCCACTTTTGAGAAGATTTCACAATGGAGTCGCCACTTTTGAGAAGATTTCACAATGGAGTCGCCACTTTTGCACACATTTCACAATGGAGTCGCCACTTTTGCACACATTTCACAATGGAGTCGCCACTTTTGCACACATTTCACAATGGAGTCGCCACTTTTGCACACATTTCACAATGGAGTCGCCACTTTTGCACACATTTCACAATGGAGTCGCCACTTTTGAGAAGATTTCACAATGGAGTCGCCACTTTTGAGAAGATTTCACAAAGGAGTCGCCACTTTTGAGAAGATTTCACAATGGAGTCGCCACTTTTGAGAAGATTTCACAATGGAGTCGCCACTTTTGCAAACATTTCACAATGGAGTCGCCACTTTTGCACACATTTCACAATGGAGTCGCCACTTTTGCACACATTTCACAATGGAGTCGCCACTTTTGCACACATTTCACAATGGAGTCGCCACTTTTGCACACATTTCACAATGGAGTCGCCACTTTTGAGAAGATTTCCCAATGGAGTCGCCACTTTTGAGAAGATTTCACAATGGAGTCGCCACTTTTGCACACATTTCACAATGGAGTCGCCACTTTTGAGAAGATTTCACAATGGAGTCGCCACTTTTGAGAAGATTTCTCAATGGAGTCGCCACTTTTGAGAAGATTTCACAATGGAGTCGCCACTTTTGAGAAGATTTCACAATGGAGTCGCCACTTTTGACAAGATTTCACAATGGAGTCGCCACTTTTGAGAAGATTTCACAATGGAGTCGCCACTTTTGAGAAGATTTCACAATGGAGTCGCCACTTTTGAGAAGATTTCACAATGGAGTCGCCACTTTTGCACACATTTCACAATGGAGTCGCCACTTTTGAGAAGATTTCACAATGGAGTCGCCACTTTTGAGAAGATTTCACAATGGAGTCGCCACTTCTGAGAAGATTTCACAATGGAGTCGCCACTTTTGAGAAGATTTCACAATGGAGTCGCCACTTTTGAGAAGATTTCCCAATGGAGTCGCCACTTTTGAGAAGATTTCACAATGGAGTCGCCACTTTTGAGAAGATTTCACAATGGAGTCGCCACTTTTGAGCACATTTCACAATGGAGTCGCCACTTTTGAGAAGATTTCACAATGGAGTCGCCACTTTTGAGAAGATTTCACAATGGAGTCGCCACTTTTGAGAAGATTTCACAATGGAGTCGCCACTTTTGAGAAGATTTCACAATGGAGTCGCCACTTTTGAGAAGATTTCACAATGGAGTCGCCACTTTTGCACACATTTCACAATGGAGTCGCCACTTTTGAGAAGATTTCACAATGGAGTCGCCACTTTTGAGAAGATTTCACAATGGAGTCGCCACTTTTGAGAAGATTTCACAATGGAGTCGCCACTTTTGAGAAGATTTCACAATGGAGTCGCCACTTTTGCACACATTTCACAATGGAGTCGCCACTTTTGAGAAGATTTCACAATGGAGTCGCCACTTTTGAGAAGATTTCACAATGGATTCGCCACTTTTGAGAAGATTTCACAATGGAGTCGCCACTTTTGAGAAGATTTCACAATGGAGTCGCCACTTTTGAGAAGATTTCACAATGGAGTCGCCACTTTTGCACACATTTCACAATGGAGTCGCCACTTTTGCACACATTTCACAATGGAGTCGCCACTTTTGAGAAGATTTCACAATGGAGTCGCCACTTTTGAGAAGATTTCACAATGGAGTCGCCACTTTTGAGAAGATTTCACAATGGAGTCGCCACTTTTGAGAAGATTTCACAATGGAGTCGCCACTTTTGAGAAGATTTCACAATGGAGTCGCCACTTTTGAGAAGATTTCACAATGGAGTCGCCACTTTTGAGAAGATTTCACAATGGAGTCGCCACTTTTGAGAAGATTTCACAATGGAGTCACCACTTTTGAGAAGATTTCACAATGGAGTCGCCACTTTTGAGAAGATTTCACAATGGAGTCGCCACTTTTGAGAAGATTTCACAATGGAGTCGCCACTTTTGAGAAGATTTCACAATGGAGTCGCCACTTTTGAGAAGATTTCACAATGGAGTCGCCACTTTTGAGAAGATTTCACAATGGAGTCGCCACTTTTGAGAAGATTTCACAATGGAGTCGCCACTTTTGAGAAGATTTCACAATGGAGTCGCCACTTTTGAGAAGATTTCACAATGGAGTCGCCACTTTTGAGAAGATTTCACAATGGAGTCGCCACTTTTGCACACATTTCACAATGGAGTCGCCACTTTTGCACACATTTCACAATGGAGTCGCCACTTTTGCACACATTTCACAATGGAGTCGCCACTTTTGCACACATTTCACAATGGAGTCGCCACTTTTGAGAAGATTTCACAATGGAGTCGCCACTTTTGAGAAGATTTCACAATGGAGTCGCCACTTTTGAGAAGATTTCACAATGGAGTCGCCACTTTTGAGAAGATTTCACAATGGAGTCGCCACTTTTGAGAAGATTTCACAATGGAGTCGCCACTTTTGAGAAGATTTCACAATGGAGTCGCCACTTTTGAGAAGATTTCACAATGGAGTCACCACTTTTGAGAAGATTTCACAATGGAGTCGCCACTTTTGCACACATTTCACAATGGAGTCGCCACTTTTGCACACATTTCACAATGGAGTCGCCACTTTTGAGAAGATTTCACAATGGAGTCGCCACTTTTGAGAAGATTTCACAATGGAGTCGCCACTTTTGAGAAGATTTCACAATGGAGTCGCCACTTTTGAGAAGATTTCACAATGGAGTCGCCACGTTTGAGCACATTTCACAATGGAGTCGCCACTTTTGAGAAGATTTCACAATGGAGTCGCCACTTTTGCACACATTTCACAATGGAGTCGCCACTTTTGCATACATTTCACAATGGAGTCGCCACCTTTGCACACATTTCACAATGGAGTCGCCACTTTTGAGAAGATTTCACAATGGAGTCGCCACTTTTGAGAAGATTTCACAATGGAGTCGCCACTTTTGAGAAGATTTCACAATGGAGTCGCCACTTTTGAGAAGATTTCACAATGGAGTCGCCACTTTTGAGAAGATTTCACAATGGAGTCGCCACTTTTGAGAAGATTTCACAATGGAGCCGCCACTTTTGAGAAGATTTCACAATGGAGTCGCCACTTTTGCACACATTTCACAATGGAGTCGCCACTTTTGAGAAGATTTCACAATGGAGTCGCCACTTTTGAGAAGATTTCACAATGGAGTCGCCACTTTTGAGAAGATTTCACAATGGAGTCGCCACTTTTGCACACATTTCACAATGGAGTCGCCACTTTTGCAAACATTTCACAATGGAGTCGCCACTTTTGAGAAGATTTCACAATGGAGTCGCCACTTTTGAGAAGATTTCACAATGGAGTCGCCACTTTTGAGAAGATTTCACAATGGAGTCGCCACTTTTGCACACATTTCACAATGGAGTCGCCACTTTTGCAAACATTTCACAATGGAGTCGCCACTTTTGAGAAGATTTCACAATGGAGTCGCCACTTTTGAGAAGATTTCACAATGGAGTCGCCACTTTTGAGAAGATTTCACAATGGAGTCGCCACTTTTGCACACATTTCACAATGGAGTCGCCACTTTTGCAAACATTTCACAATGGAGTCGCCACTTTTGAGAAGATTTCACAATGGAGTCGCCACTTTTGAGAAGATTTCACAATGGAGTCGCCACTTTTGAGAAGATTTCACAATGGAGTCGCCACTTTTGCATACATTTCACATTATACAGGGTTATACATTATACATTTCACAATGTTTTGCATACATTATACAGGGTGAATCGAAAGTAGCGCCCACGCCCGATTTCTGTTTTTTCGGCTGTCAGATTTTTTCTGGGATGTCATGTTGTTAATAATTGTCTTGCAGATTATTAATTTTCTTAGTTTATTTATTTTTGGTTTTGTTTTGCAGGTTATTGCTGAGAGTTTGGAAAGTTACTGAATCTGCACCAAATTGAACCATGAATTACCTTTCAATGAATCAACGCATTGCGGCCGTGAAACATTACTACAAATGTAATGAACAACCAACGATGGCGGCACGCCGTTTGGCACAGGAATTCGATATTAACCCACCCCAGGGAAGAAACATACGATTGATTGTCGAGAAATTTGAAGCAACAGGGTCGGTAGCCACTGCAAAGAAGTCCGGTCGTCCGAAAACGGCAGTGAATGTAGCTAAGGATGAAGAAGTAATAATTTTCCCCCGAATAAATGGTTAGATAAACATGTCATTCATTTATTTCTACCTTCTTGTACACTGTAATACAAATGGCAAACAAACAATCAACTGACAGGAATATATTTATATATATATATATATATATATATATATATATATATATATATATATATATATGTAATGGCACAATACTCGCTATCAAAAGTGGGACACGAGGGTTGCAAAATAAATACTTCCATTTAGTGTTCTTGTAATTTTTACTTAACAGATGGATGTGTCCTCAATCAGAAAAAAAGCCCAAGAAGATAATGCAATGTTCATACTGTTCATGAAATGGCCTCAATCATGAAAAAGCTGCTTTTTTTTTACGTAAGTTACATGGTGTCCACTTTCCCTCTATATCTCCCTGAAACAACACATTTGCAGGGGTTGTTAATGATTGTTAATAATGTTAAGAGTGCCTCATGATAATATACCTATGAATGCCGAGAAAATATAAAACTGCTTAATTTTAATCACAAATACATCAAGTGGACACCGTAACTTACGTAGTATGGTGTATCAAAGGTCTCTGCTAAACTACATTGCTGCA
>NW_027619776.1:0-31000 GCF_964187855.1 Myxine glutinosa
TTAGTCCGCAATGGCCGTACCAAGTCAGCTAATCGGCTTAGGGCTGAGTGGAAGCAACTGACAAATGTGCCTGTATCCAGAAGGCTAGTCAACCAACGACTGGTTCAAGCAGGCTATCGTGCCAGGCGTCCCCTGAGAAAGCCACGCCTGACAAGACAACACCACCAGCACCGATTGCAGTGGGCCAGAGAGCACCGTCAATGGCAGCCAGGACACTGGAATCACGTGATCTTCAGTGACGAATCTTGATTTCTGGTCTATCGTCAAGATGGCCATGTCCGAGTGCGCAGACGAGTGCATGAAGCCTACAACGAAGATTGTATAGTGCCAAGAGTCCAAGCTGGAGGTGGTGGGGTGACCGTTTGGGCTGCTTTTCGTGCAGGGGGCAAAACTGACCTGGTTGTTCTGAATGGAAACCTGAACCAGTTCAAGTACAGGGCCATTCTGGAAGAAACATTGCTTCCATTTGCTCGTGCAGCCTTTCGAGGAAACTTTGTCTTCCAAGATAACAATGCTCGGCCTCATCGTGCTCGCATGATCCAACACTTTCTTGCTGACCGTGGTGTAGAGCATATGGAGTGGCCTGTCATGTCTGCCAATTAACGGGTCAAATCGACAACTTGGACCAGCAGCCTACCTCTGTGCGTGAATTGCAGCAGGCTATTGTCACTGCATGGCAAGCGATTCCTGTCCAAACCTTGGCAAATCTCGTGAACAGCATTCCTCAACGTGTGCGTGCTCTCCTGAATGCTCGTGGGGGTTACACAACGTACTGAACTGTAATTTTACTGTCCGTAATCCCAGTCGTAATTTAACTTTTGTTTTTGCTAAAAAAAATATTGGCTAATGTGCAAAATAAAGAAATACTTCTGGAAAACGTACAGAAGTTTAACACAGTACTGTCCGTGAATTGAGCTCAATATCAGTTTACATCATTTTCAAGGATCAATTTATTTGCTTCGAAATGTCAAATGTGGTTTTTGTTTCTTTTAAAGGTCACATTAACAAAATCTAGAATAATTTCAACATAATTCCAATGAACTTTTGGTTCTAAGTCAACTTGAAAAGTAAGTTCACCCCCACAAAAAAAATATTCCATATTAAATGCCAAGTCTGTATATATATATATATATATATATATATATATATATATATATATATATATATATATATATATATATATATATATATATATATATATATATATATATATATATACTGTATATATATATATATATATATATATATATGTATGTATATATATATATATGTATGTATATATATATATATGTATGTATATATATATATATATATATATATATATATATATATATATATATATATATATATATATATATGTATATATATATATATATATATATATATATATATATATATATATATATATATATATATATATATATATGTCAGTTGATTGTTTGACATTTGTATCACAGTGTACAAGAAGGTATAAATAAATGAATGACATGTTTATCTAACCATTTAGACCTTACACTCCCCAGACGCTTACTAGTCTAGTAGGAAGACTAGGTCCCCCTGCACCCCCCGGAGATATACTTCTAATCAGTGTTTCTAGATTGGAAAAAATGTGTAGAAAATGACTAGCTATGGCCCCAAGCTGAAAAAATGTCCCACATACCATTTTTATGCAAATTACTGCTGCAAATTTTATGCAAAATTATGCAAATTTTATGCAAATTTTTGATGAGGAGTAGAGTTGAGGGGTCTTTGAGGGCTTCATCGAGGTGCTCTCGGTTGCAAGACTGGGTCATTCTGAGAAGCACAGCAGGGTCAGAGATCATGATGTTCTCCTCCTCAGTGAATCTCTCCATCAACAGCCTCTCCATTGCCTCACACACTGTTTTGAGGCAAAAGAGGGACTTTGCGTAGGCCTTTCCACTGAGAACACCTTTGAGAGATCCACTTGTTACTAGTTGTGCCTCAAAGAGAATCTCTGCATATCCAGAACCACGCATCTTGTGTCCAGTGAGCATCCCGATGTAGTTCATGGATGTGTGGAAGGGTCCAATCGTTACTACATGACTAGCAAATTCATTTGGCCAGCGCCAGATGATGGGAAGGGCTTTCATGCAGACACCCAGATCAAATGTATTCAGGACCCATCTCTGACCCACCTCAGCAGTTGCTGCCTCGGAACGCTTCAGTAGCTCACGAACAACTGCGTTGTCTGTGATCGGTTGGTGGATAGGCGTGCAGTAGTCGACTGTTGATTTGCTGGGTGGGGGAGAACCAGTTGCAGAGGTGAAACCCCCTAGCCCAGGCACAGGCTGCAGGCCATTGCCATGCCATGCAGGCACCAGGCACAGACCGATCACAGACAACGCAGTTGTTCGTGAGCTACTGAAGCGTTCCGAGGCAGCAACTGCTGAGGTGGGTCAGAGATGGGTCCTGAATACATTTGATCTGGGTGTCTGCATGAAAGCCCTTCCCATCATCTGGCGCTGGCCAAATGAATTTGCTAGTCATGTAGTAACGATTGGACCCTTCCACACATCCATGAACTACATCGGGATGCTCACTGGACACAAGATGCGTGGTTCTGGATATGCAGAGATTCTCTTTGAGGCACAACTAGTAACAAGTGGATCTCTCAAAGGTGTTCTCAGTGGAAAGGCCTACGCAAAGTCCCTCTTTTGCCTCAAAACAGTGTGTGCGGCAATGGAGAGGCTGTTGATGGAGAGATTCACTGAGGAGGAGAACATCATGATCTCTGACCCTGCTGTGCTTCTCAGAATGACCCAGTCTTGCAACCGAGAGCACCTCGATGAAGCCCTCAAAGACCCCTCAACTCTACTCCTCATCAAAAATTTGCATAAAATTTGCATAATTTTGCATAAAATTTGCAGCAGTAATTTGCATAAAAATGGTATGTGGGACATTTTTTCAGCTTGGGGCCATAGCTAGTCATTTTCTACACATTTTTTCCAATCTAGAAACACTGATTAGAAGTATATCTCCGGGGGGTGCAGGGGGACCTAGTCTTCCTACTAGACTATACTTATAACGCTCCTTATTACGCTTAAGACTCCTTATAACGCTCCCCAGACCTTACACCTCCAGATTTCTTTCTTTGGGGGCTCATGAAAGACCTTGTTTATCGTGAAAAGCCTCATACCATTCAGGAATTGAAGGCTCAAATCACTGCAAAGTTTGAGGAAATTGATATCGAACTCTGCAAGCGTGTGTGCCTCTGTGCCTGCTCGGCTGCAATTGTGCATCGATCACGAGGGAGGGCACTTTGAAAATTGCAAGTAAAACAGCTTGGTACACTTCCGTAATAATTTCCCCCCGAATAAATGGTTAGATAAACATGTCATTCATTTATTTATACCTTCTTGTACACTGTAATACAATTGTCAAACAAACAATCAACGGACAGAAATATATATATATATATTGTTAGGGTTCTGTCACCGGCCTTCTCCCCTTATCAATGGGGGATTAATCCCCTTGTCTTTACTGACCTGGCGCGAACCGAGACCTATTACGTCCCTTCTGGACAGCGCGAAATAGGGTCCCGGGACCAAATTCTCGCTCGTACCTAAGTACTCGCGCCGCCACGGAAACGAGGAAACAAGCCTCGCACGAACCATGTGAAGTTGGAATACGCCGTGCGGTTTGCGTACACGTGATCCGCGCAGTTATAACTAATGGAACCCGATTGGAGCGATCTTATTCGTGCCACGCTTAGTCAATGGAGAAATCATGGGAACGATTGAATTCAGAAGAAAGGAAGAACAAATAGGTTTAATGATTATTACCACACATATTTACAGTTCAGAACGAAGAGACACAGGGAAATCCTTATACAGTCTTATTCTTAATTCCCAAAGACAACGGGCCCGTCTGACACACTCACACGGGGTATTGCAGATAGGCAGGTGTTCCCCAGCATGTCCAAGGATGGTTCTCGTCCAGCTCTCCACGGTCCCCGGCACATCCGTGTAGATGGAGATCGGCGAAGACAAGGCCACGCAGCGCGTCTCTCGAGCAAAGGCGATATATCGGGGCGAACGGCAGGGATGGCTTTTATGGCAAAGGCGGGACAGCTTTTATGGAGAAGGGCGGTTACGCAGCTTCGTTCACTCGCTTGGCTGAAACGCGCAAGTTATAAACGCCCTGGCTGCGCCCGCGTATCTCTAGCGATAGTCAAGTTCATACAGTGCGAGTGATGCAAGTCCTCTCCCTCTCCTCTGCAAGTGCTCTTCCCCCGGCAAGTCCCGTTCAAGTCCTGTTGAGGGCTTTGCGCATCGGGTTATATAGCCCCGCCCCGCGAGCCTTCTGGAACTCACCAGACTCTTCTCACCACACCCTCTGACGCCACCACCTCTGAGCCCTGATTGATGGCTCATGCTTGCCATCATCGCCTCTGCCACTCCCGACCTCAACGCCGCCCCCACCTTTTTAGGCCTACCTCGTGTTAGCTCGACTAATGAACAACCAATGCTTAACAAACTGGATTGCGCCCACAGAGGTGGAATGGTTTGCCGAAGTAGGACCTATTCTCCTGTCTTTACACAACGCAGGATTAACACTGGAAGGGGCCTACTCTCACACATACTAAGACATAACTATCTATCTATAATTCCAGTAATCTCTGTGTGTATGTGTGTGTGTCTGTGTGTGTGTGTGTGTGTGTGTGTGTGTGTGTGTGTGTTTGTCTGTGACCGCTGTTTCTCGACAACCACGGGTCCGATATACTTGAAACTTGCCAGGTATATTGCTGGGGACCCGAGGATGTGCCTTTTCAAGGTTTGAAATTAATCGGACAAGTGGTTCCCAAGGTATGGTCACCGTACTCGCAAGCCGTTCGCTTTGGCTTTGCGAATGGACCAAACCATTTCATGTAAATAGAGGGGGGGGGGGGGGTTCTACCGTACTCGCAAGCCGTTCGCTTTGGCTTTGCGAATGGACCAAACCATTTCATGTAAATAGAGGGGGGGGGGTTCTGTGGTCGTTACTGCCACGTGGTTTCAAAGTTTTTTTTTGTTGTTGTTGTTTGCACGCATGTTTTTTTGCACCCACGTACGGGCATGCCCTAGTACTACAAATGAGGCTACATGTTGCTTGTGTGACTATCTATGGGGGGCAACCTTTAACCTTTATTGAGCTCACTGGACACATCTCAAAACCATATATATATATAATATATATATATATATATATATATATATATATACATATGTATATATATATATATATATATATATATATATATATATATATATATATATATATATATATATATATATATATATATATATATATATATAAACAGAAATCGGGCGCTAATTTTAACACCCTGTATATATATATATATATATATATATATATATATATATATATATATGTATGTATATATATACGTATGTACAGTCAAGTGAGTAAGTACACCCCATGTAAAGTTTTGACTTTTTCAACATATTTCAACATACAGATACTTGATCTTCATTTCAACAATATTGATAGATAAAGGTGATATAAAACAACAAATATCATGAAACATTTACATTTTGTAGTCCATTGTATAATTTAAATTAACATAAATGCAAATTTCGCATGTGGAAAAAGTAAGTACACCCTTGGCTCTAATAGGTGGTATTGCCCCCTTTGGCAGAAACAACCTCAAGTAGGCGTTTCTTATAACTGTCTACCAGTCTCTGACATCGACTGGGAGAAATTTTTGCCCACTCCTCCATGCAGAATTCTTTCAGCTGTGCGATGTTTGAGGGGTTCTTGCACGCACAGCTCGTTTCAAATCCCCCCACAACATCTCAATGGGATTTAGATCCGGGCTTTGACTTGGCCATTCCAGAACCCTCCATTTCTTTCTTTTCAGCCATTCCTTGGTGGATTTACTGGTATGTTTAGGGTCATTGTCATGTTGCAAGGTCCACCATCGCTTGAGCTTCAACTTTCCGACAGATGGCCTCACATTATCCTCAAGCACCCTCTGGTACAATGAAGAATTCATAGTGGATTCTATGATGGTGAGCTGCCCAGGCCCTGATGCATCAAAGCTGCCCCAAACCATAATATTTCCATGCCCATGCTTCACAGTTGGTATCAGGTTCTTGTGGTCAAATGCTGTCTTTGGTTTTCGCCAAACATGTCTTCTGGTACTGTGGCCAAATAGCTCTACCTTTGACTCATCTGTCCAGAGCACATTGTTCCAGAAGTGCTGGTCTTTGCCTCGGTGTTCATTGGCAAACTTTAGTCTTGCCCTGATGTTCTTTCTGGACAGCAAAGGTTTCCTCCTGGCACACCTCCCATGTCGATCAAATTTTTGCAGCCTCTTTCTCATGGTAGACTCATGCACTTTGACGTCAACAGTGGCGAGAGCTACCTGTAGGTCCCGTGATGACATTCTGGGGTTCTTCGAGACTTCTTTCAGCATCTTGCGGTCTGCTCTCAGGCTGAACTTGCTGGGGTGGCCTGGCCTGAACAAGTTGGCAGTTGTTTGGAATCTTCTCCACTTGTAGCTGATCTTCCGGACAGTCGAATGATTGATTTCAAATTGTTTGGAGATCTTTTTAAATCCCTTCCCAAACTTGTAGGCATCTACAACCTTCTTTCTGAAGGCCTCAGAGAGCTCTTTTGATCGAGGCATGGTGACGCCGCACACGTCAACAACAGAGCAAACCAAACTGAATGTCTGAGGTTTAAATAAGGCAGGTTCCTCCAAGATCCTCTCTGACGATGTTCTAATCATTTGCACCTGAGCTGGTGCACCTGATTCTAATTTTAGGTATTTGAAATAGTGATAAATGTGGGGATGTACTTACTTTTTCCACAGGCGAAATTTGCATTTATATTTATTTAAATTATATAATGTACTACAAAATGTAAATGCTTCATTATATTTGTTATATTATATCACCTTTATCTCTGAATATTGTTGAAATGAAGATCAAATATCTGTATGTTGAAATATGTTGAAAAAGTCAAAACTTTACATGGGGTGTACTTACTTTTTCACGTGACTGTATATATATGTATGTGTATATATATATATATATATATATACACATACATGTACATATGTATGTGTATATATATATATATATATATATATATATATATATATATATATATATATACATATATACACTACATGACCAAAAGTATGTGGATACCCAAACATCTCATTCCAAAATCATGGGCATTAATATGGAGTTGTTCCCCCCTTTACTGCTATAACAGCCTCCACTCTTCTGGGAAGGCTTTCCACTCGATGTTGGAACATTGCTGTGGGGATTTGTTTCCATTCATCCACAAGAGCATTCGTGAGTTTAGGCACTGATTTTGGGCGATTAGGCCTGGCTTGCAGTCGGCATTCCAATTCATCCCAAAGGTGTTCGATGGAGTCGAGGTCAGGGCTCTGTGCAGGCCAGTCAGGTTCTTCCACACCGATCTGAACAAACCATTTTTGTTTGTACCTTGCTCAGTGCACTGGGCCATTGTCATGCTGAAATAGGAAAGGGCCTTCCCCAAACTGTTGCAACAAAGTTGTAAGCACACAATCATCTGGAATGTCATTGTATGCTGTGGCGTTAAGATTTCCCTTCCCTGTAACTCAGGGGCCCAGCCCGAACCATCAAAAACAGCCGCAGACCATTATTCCTCCTCCACCAAACTTTACAGTTGGCACTATGCATTCGGGCAGGAAGCGTTCTCCTGGCATCCGCCAAACCCTGACTTATCCGTCAGACTGCCAGATGGTGAAGCATGATGCATCACTCCAGAGAACGCGTTTCCACTGCTCCGGAGTCCAATGGCCGCGAGTTTTACACCCCTCCATCCGATGCTTGGCATTGCGAATGGTAATCTTAGGCTTGTGTGCGGCTGCTCAGCCAGGGAAACCCATTTCATGAAGCTCCTGACGAACAGTTGTTGTGCTGACGTTGCTTCCAGAGGCAGTTTGGAACTCGGTAGTGAGTGTTGCAACAGAGGACAGACGATTTTTATGTGCTACGTGCTTCAGCACTCGGCGGTCTCGTTCTGTGATCTTGTGTGGCCTACCACTTCGCGGCTGAGCTGTTGTTGCTCCTCGACATTTCCACTTCACAATATCAGCACTTACAGTTGACCAGGGCAGCTCTGGCAGGGCAGAAATTTTATGAACTGACTTGTTGGAAAGGTGGAATCCTATGACGGTGCCACGTTGAAAGTCACTGAGCTCTTCAGTTTGGCCCATTCTATTGCCAATGTTTGTCTACGGAGATTGCATGGCTGTGTGCTTGATTATATTGTTACGGACCGCGGATAAGATGTTGGTTTGCCGAGCGGATGGCACCGCGGCCCTAACAGTTACCCCGACTAACCCGATTCCTGAACCTTGGCCGAATCGCGCCACAGATATTCAATGGGGAAAAGACTAAAGCGAAGGATGTGAAGAAGAAGAAAGACAATGGGTAAGGAATACAAATATAATTTATTTACTATTTACAAGACCAAAATAACCAAGGAGAAGGAAGGATAATAAAATAATTTACAGAAGAGGCAAGGCGACACAGCGAAACTTAGCTTAACTATACAGGCTTAATTAATACCCAGGGACAGAACAAACAAAGACAGTCTCACGCGGGGAATGATGATAGGAATGGCAGGAGGTGGATGGCTGGAGGGAGAGGAAGGTCCACTGGAACTGGGTCACGGTCGGGCCGGGAGCGGCAGCTCCGTTCCTCCGCGGCCACGGTCGGCACCGCCGTCAACGCCCAAGCTGCGGTCGTGCGAGCTACCGCGGGACGAGAACCGCCGGTCGAGTTAAAGCTGCCTGGTGGAGCCAACGCTGCTTGGTGGAGTTTAAAGCTGCTGGTACTGCTTGTGGTACTCCTCTTGCTTGCTCTCAGGACTCTCTCTCAATGCTTGCTCTCAGAACTCCTTCTCTCAATGCTTGCTCTCAGAACTCCTTCTCTCAATGCTTGCTCTCAGAACTCCTTCTCCCTATGCTTGCTCTCAGAACTCCTTCTCCCTCCTCTCTGCTCTGCGCTGCTTGTGTACTGCCAACTCTATGACGCACCTCTCTTTGCACGTCTCTCTTCAAAGGCTTCCGCGCGCGCTCTTTATAGCGCCTCAGGCGATCAAGCCGCTGGTGTCCAGGACACGCCCATCGGTGAGCTCACCTCGGCCCTGGTTGGTCGCGCGACCTCCCGACCCCGCCCTTAGAGGAGGCGTTCGCAAGGCCACGCCTTGTTCCCGGCGCTGGGCCGACTCCTCCCACCTTCGGCTCCGAGATCACCTCGTGGCTAATGGAGTCTTGGGGTGAAATCAACAACCCACAGCTGTAGCAAACCTGACAAACTGCCCAGTGCAGTTGGCAATTGAGGCTTGGAGGGGATGTAGTTGGCAATTGACTATAAGGGAATGTGAACTGAATCTACTCTTATTTCACCTGGTGCAATGGAGTGTCATCTTAATGGAAGACAAGGCCTTACCCTAATACACATAATAAGGAAATAACTACTGAACAGGGATATTATGGTGTCCTTCATGTATGCTTTATGGAACTAACTACGGGCACGCCCTTTGACCTTTATACAACACTGGAGTAAGGAGGGCGATATTTTACAACAATTTCCACTACAACAACAACAAAAAAAAAACATTCTCATATCCACAACAATATATACCTGTCAGCAATGGGTGTGGCTGAAACAGCCGGATCCACTAATTAGAAGGGGTGTCCGCATACTTTTGATCATGTCGTGTATGTGTACTTGTTCTATCATCTGGATTGTTTTACATTTCAGTACTTTGATAATCAAAAATCAGACAACCTCTGGCAACAGCTTGTGTTTTTGGGGTGCACTATACTAATCATGCTTTGTCAAGCAAAATAGTGCATCATGCCTTGTCTACATGAACAGGTTTAAAACTACTTTAATCGGGTAAAGCTGAGAGCAAGCTCCTCGTATTGTTTATAGGGAAGAATCTGAAGGCAGCAAAATGCTAAAGCGTACTCCGTATGCTGCATTGGAATTAGCTGATGTTCTGCAGAGATTAATGTGGGCAGACCATATTTTGGCATGATCGCTAAATTGTAATGCTCAAATTACGATAAACATCACAACCACACCGTCTTTGGCTAAAGAGCCTCACAATTTTTTTTTTTTTTTTTTGGAGAACGAGGAAATAATTGCGATGTCTATGATGCACATAGGCGGATTTTATAATATATGGGAATTTTTTAATCAAATAAGATGGCAACGCATTACTCCTGGTTTTATGTGGTAATTAAAAAAGTAACACTTGCAAAATTTCAACTGAATTAATTGCGTTTTAGCGGTTGCTCAAAGCCACCAAAGTTTTACACGATGTCAACATTATTCACCATAACGAAAAAATACAACACTGTGTGCCCAAAACATTTTCATCATTTCTTGATGTTAAAGGTTTATTTATGTTACCGTTCACCTGTTAAAGATGTGCGCTCTACCGATCGCCGTTATAATGGGTGTTGGTTTTCTCCGTTTTCACGAGGCGATTGCAGATGAATTACTTCATCTCCATGGATGCCAAACATTGGGATTGGATTTGGCCTTGCTCTATTTTTTTAATGTTAGGTGTAAGCAAGGAACCAGCACATACTATTTTTAGTCTTTAGTTTGACCCATCCCAGGTCTGAACCAAACTGAACCAAACTGAAGACCTCCCAGACTCTGAGCAGATGCTCCAACCATCAGATCACTGAGGCTGGTTTGACTATCAATAAGTCTTGTGCGTATCCAATTGAACAGAGACTTGTGGGGGTGGGAGAGGGCTCTGATTTATTTAAATCTCTCTGCCACCATTGATTGTAGGTAGTGAAACTATCCATTGCTTTGCTGCCACTACTTTCCCAGTGAGATCGTTTCCTGCATTAACTACTCCGAGTGAAACGCCCCTGCCATGCCACCGTCCCAACTCTCTTCTCCTTTCCTCGGGCCACCGTGGCCCCTGATTCTGTCTCTGTCCATTCTGCTGAAAAACAACTTTTGTGTGGATTGCTCCAAGTAAACGACTGTTCCAAAACTTCCTGAATATGGGATAGTTTGTCTAATCTGTAATCTGTTGGCAATGAAAGTGACTACAATAATGTACATTTGGATCGGGCCTAAATGGATTGGTGTATCGGAGATGGTTTGATCCTTATCCAGCCCATTTCTGTTTTGTCGGTGTGAATACCTGCAACATGTTAAGGTGTTGCTCATACAGTGTCCTTGTTCTGTAATTATCTCCAAGCGCAAACAGGACAGGTGAATAGCGGAACTCATGTCTGGCAGCAACCCAACCACCCACCCATCTTTCCACATGGGCACTATCCCAGCATGCCACGGGAGGAGCTGCCACGACATCTGAAGCTCGCGGAAGGTGGTCCTCTGCACAGATACAGCTTTCCATTGACCAATTTTAATGTTCGGTTTGTTTGAGTGGAATTGTACATTTTCCCAGCCTTTTGGACTGTTTTTCAAGGTTTAATTTCATTATTGAAGTTAGAATAAGAGCCTGGTGTTGGCTTAGCGGTTAGGGTGCTGGCTTGGGATCCTAGGATTCTGGGTTCGAATCCCGGTGGATCGCTGAATTAACACCAGGGGGGTTGACTCAGCCTGTCATCCTTCCGAGGTCGGCAAATTGAGTACCAGTTAACTGGTAATTCCCTGTGTGTCGCAAGAGGCGACTAACAGGGTTGGCGGCAGGAAGGGCATCCGGCCATTAAACATTGCTTCAAAAAGGGGACCACGGTGCCCAAAAAAGGCCAACCCCTGCTCTGCGGGGAAAAATGGCCTCTAAAGGCGGTTCAAATTGATGTGTGCAGAATCGGTACAGTGCAGAAAAACACGGATTCCTTCTGCAGAGCAGCTTTTGAGGCCTTTGTAATGCCTTTCTGTGCTCCTCAACTACCTGAAACAGGTACTGAACCTGCTCCTCATCCTTTGTCCTGGCTTTTGTAGTGAAGGACTGAATAAGCGACACCCCTCATTCTGCATTATCATTGATAGCATTGAGTGATGAAACCTGCTGTTGTGCCTTGCAGAATAATTCATCCTGCTCCCAGTCAGCAGGGTCCACATCTAACCCAAACCCCAACAACTCGAACGAGTTCCAGTGGCCATTTGTGCAAACTCAGAATCTCAAAACCTGAAAACAAACAGAAACACAATTACAAACAGTTCAAATTCAACATTTGAAAAAAGTTGAAATAAACAAGAAATCTAAGTACAAACTCCTTATATCTACGACATCTATACGTACAAGGCAAAAGTTACAGCATGCTTGAGCAACCCCTAAATATTATTCAATTCTCACAAAAATTTGCATGAGTTACTTTTTCATTAAATGTCACAAAATGGTCCATTCTGCAAATTTGAATACCGAAGTTCATTTTTTTAAAGCACCCTAATGCACACTGATTGGTCATATGCACAAAATGCTCCCAACTAACGAGCTCTTGAGTGACTTATTATTTAAATGTAGAAAATTTTGAATCTTCATTTATGCTAAAGACTTCCGTGAATTACACCATCATACCCATGATAAACCAAATGAAAACAAATTAAAAGAAAATTAATTTGCAAGAGAATGAGAGGGGGAAACTCCATTTAGACATGATCAGCTATTCCAAACACACACATTGCAACTTCCACAATGTCCATGGTATAGAGTTATGAGACTGTTAGTAAAACAGAAAACCTCATTTTGATTGCCAGAACACATTGCTATTATCCATGCCATGTTATCAGGGAGGTGGGATAAAATAATTAAATTCGGCATTCACAAATTCTCAAAGGGATACTCTGAGTTGTACTTTTGTTTTCTATTACAGGTGCCGAGGCTTATGGAAGAGTACACAAACATGGGGCGAATGGCAAACAGGATAACAAGAATGTGCAGATGAACCACAGCATGAGGAGAGAACATGCAGGTGAAAGGGAGATGGACTGAATGTGAAAAAAGCCCAGAGGTACAAATAGGAGATAACATTGCCGAATATCTAGATGCATTTCTATAATGGAATAAATTACTGTACGATTTTGCTGCCATGAATCCAATGCAAATTAAAGTCTTGTTTAAAAGTAATAAAGGTAAATGCACCTTTTCCCATCTATCCTGCCACACTATATTGTTACGGTACGTGGTTAAGGATGGTATGTTTGCCGAGCGGAGGCTCCGCAACCGAACAGTTGTTCCCTGACTCACCCGATTCACCCAGACGTTGGCCGTATCGCGCCACCGCTATTCAATCGGGAAAAGACTAAGACAACGAATGCAAAGAGGAAGAAGAAGACATACAGAAGAGTAACGGGGTTTATTATTATTTACACACACATAAGCAAAAAGAGCAGTCACGGGTATTTACAGCGGACATGAAAAAGCAGGTAACACAGTGCAAATTACTAGCTTATACTGACTTAGTTTACTACCCAGGACAGCATGAACAGAACAAACTCACGTACGCAAATGGATGGAAGGGTAGGAATCGTTTGGAGGGATGAGCAGGTGGGATCACAGGGCACAGCGAGCAGGTCCACTCCGGGCGGGAAGCGAGGAGCCGGCAGCTCCTTGTATTTGGCTTTACAGCGCACGCCGGCAGGGTCACTCGGCTGGTTGAAACGGGGCTGGTTGAAGCGGCTCTTTGTCAAAGGCTTTTCGTATCTCTCACGCAACTCCGGTGCAACTCTGAACTCTCTCCCGGTGGACTGTCAACCCTCTTACGCACCTGGACTCATCTGCCGTATCTCTCGTGTAGCTTGTCCCCGCGATCGTCGCACCCTTCTCTCATACCTTCAGCGTGGGTCTGACACGCACTCTTCTGTTTCGGTACCGCCCTCCCCCCCCCCCCCCCCCCCGTGCTCTGTTTCGTGACCTTGTATGGTAATCCCACGGGCTTGTCTCCTTATTTTGGCATGGCACCGACGGCATGCCCCTCGTGGCAAGCCACGGGCTTGGTTCCTTATTTGGGCATGGGGCTGAACAGCCCCGCCCTACGTGGCGCGCCCTGGGCTTGCCTCTCCCGGGCGACCCCGCCCCTCCTGTTCAAACAGAGCACGGAGCACATATTCACTATCGCAGCGAAATGAGAGGGCGTGCACCCCACGCTTGTGAACTGCTTTACCCACAGATGGAGAGTTTGGCTGGGAAATGGAATTATTGAAGGGGAGCTATTCTTAATTGATTCGGTGCAATGGAGTATTATTTTAATGGAAGACAAGGCCTTACCCTAAAACACATAATAAGATATAAGCTACTGAACAAGGGTTTTATCGTGTCCTTCAATGTGGTGTTTCATGGAATAACTACCGGGACGCCCTTTTTACCTTTACACAACTCTGGAGGCAGGAGGGGCCATATTCAACAATGTTCATCACCATTTCCAATATAATACAACACAATCAAAAAAAATGCAATCCTCATATCCGCAACAATATCATTTGGCTTTCATTATAACAATAAAATAAAGTAATGGGCCATGTTGCATATTTCCCCTGTAGCCTCTTATTTAAGAGGTTGTTTTTTGTGTACATTAGATAGGGTACCTGGCTTTGCAGGTGCTCTTCTAATCATGTTGGCATTTTCCAGAAATCAAAGTTGGATTTAAAAAAAATTTGTGGAAGCCTAAAACACTTCACCTGACATGCACTGATGAACCGCTGAAAGTTTAACGAAGATTCGTTTGGCCATCTCTGAGAAAAACCCACACACATGCACATACAAAGACATTATGATAGAATGGACAAACAAATAAGGTATATTGGATTTGAGTCTGGGGTTCAGAGGGTAACACTAACAGGCCAATGTTTTTCTTGCACTGGCAAAAATGGCTCAACAAAAATAAAAAAAATTATTTTTTTTAACTTGAGTAACTTCATGTAGTAATTCATGCTCTCTTAGTCAACTTCAACCTGAGTCGTCCCTCACACAACTTCATCAAAAAAAGTAGGGAAACTGCTAACATTTGGCCGCCATGAATGAATGTCATTTAAGTGATGCCATGTTTGGTGTCCAAGGACAACATGGCCGTGGTCTCAAAATGACTCTGTATGATAATAATAATGATAACACTTCCACATTAGCCTCATGGTGCTACCAATCCATCACAAACTTATGGTCACGGTCGAGTCGAGGTGACAAAGCAGGTCGAGTCCTATAACAACAAATGCTGCACGACCTGTTAGTAACCAGCATCGTCTGCCACACTAATGCATTGTCTCTGCCCTGCTGACCACCAATTAGGAGGTGAGGTTGCAGTCGTAGAAAATAAACGAAACAAAAGGAGAAACTGCCCTGAAATGTGACATGATGCTAACGTGATATACATATTTATATATGACAGGTAAGAGACGTGATTGAGTCTTGATAGTCAAATGTTGACTGCCATCATAAATATGCTATCACAACTGTTCCATCGGTCAGTAAGATAGGTGTCATTTTAAATGTACTAATCAAAATGCTGCAAAACAACTTGTACATCTCTTTAAAGGTAATTTTACTGCTCATATTTAACTTATAAAACACAATGTGTGTTTGTGCATTTGTGTGTCTGTCCCCCTTTATAAGTGTAGGTTTTAAAGGCTTTGAGTAGCGCTTTAGGAGGGATTTGAGTGGGGTTTTAATGGGCAATCTTTGAACAACACTGTGTGTCCACCAGTTAAAAGACCTAAAAGGACCCAAAATACCCCAAAGAACCAGAAGACCTCAAGGACCCAGAAAACCCAAAAGACCCCAAGGATCCGAAAGACCCAAATGACCCTGAGGCTTCACGCTGTTGAAACCAAAGCTTTCAGAATCATTGGAATCTCCCACGATGAAGCTAACTCCGAGGGCCTTTCACTTACTCACTGCAGGCAGGTTGGTGGTCTTTCTATCTTCTCCAGACTCCTCTCTGGCCTAGCTCCCCCAGCTCTCTCTGGCCTCTGTCCCCCAAATATTCCTACAGGTCGCATAAGATCTGCATGCAAACCTCTTATGGTTAAACTGCCAAAATCAAGACTCTCTGCTCACCTTCACTTCTTCATTCCCCTTTTCTCCCACCTCTGGAACAAACTCCCTCACTCTCTTCAATCCCACTCCACCCTCCAGGTTTTTAAAACAGCTGTTCACCACCATCTCTTATCTTCCCCCATCCAAAACCTTGATCTTTTCTACCCCCGCTAATTTCACCCCAGATCCACTTTTTTGAAATACCAACTTCTTTCCTGGAAGTCCTTACAGTGTCCTTGTGTTTTATACTTCTTCCACCCCCCCCCTTCCCACGCCTCCTCCCCCCCCCCCCCCCCCAAGCCTTCTCCCTCCCACAGATCTCCCGATGTCCCTGCTCTCAAATGTTGTGTTTGTGCTTCCCCTTCTCTCCCCATCTTGTCTACCACTACTCTTATTATATGTTTTGTGTGTCTTTGATTTTTTTTTTTTTGTGTGATAAATGTTAGCTCTTTCACGAGCCTCGATCCTGTATACAAAAAAACCCAAAAAACAAAAACAAAAAAAACACCCTGAAGACTGAAAAGTCCCCAAAGACCCTTAAAGACACCAAAGCCTCAAAATATCCCAAAGACCCTGAAGACATTAAAAAAAAACCTGAAGGCTGAAAATACCCAGAAGATCGAAAAGACCCAAAAGACCCCTGAGACCCAAAATACCCCAAAGACCCAGAGGACCAAAAATACCCGAGGACCCCAAAGATCCAGAGGACACAAAATACTCAAATGACCCAAAAGACCCCCAAGGAACCAGATGACCCAAAATGACACAAATGATCCCGAGGACCCAAAAGATCCTGAGGATGCAAAAAGACCCTGAGCACTCAAATGACCCAGAGGACCCAAAATACGCTGAGGACTCCGAAGACCCAAAAGAAGAGTAATTATGTCTCTTACATTGGAATTGTAGACGGTGGCTTGCAAACCGAGCCTCAAGGTCTGTGTACAGATGCATTTCTTTAAAAATCACAATCATTACAAGTCGCAGGGAGGTGAAATTCGCTGCACATGATGTGCAACATGCGCACAGTAAAATGAGTGTTCATTTACGTCTGTAGGATGTCTGATTTTAAAAAAATAAGATATAAGCACACCTGACTAACCCCGCTCTAGCGGGGAAAATGGCCTTAAAAACGATCATTCATTCATTCATTCATTGACACTAGGCCCAGGCTTCAGACTTTGGCACGCTCACGCGGCTGTACCATCAAATAAACTGTTTCAACCCGTCATTGTTGATGGGCTTTATACTAACAACAACATAACTTTCAATGTTGAAAAAAGACTTTGCAGAAAAAAGATTACCGCCTTAGCTAACTTGTCAAAATATACACCCTGTCGAAATTTTAAAACAAGCAATTTTGATCAGTATGTACTGTATATCGTTGTTTAGAGTGCGTTCCCTTTGTCTGACAACAAAACATATGTAGAATATTTTTTTTCACAATGGTTAACTACATGTGAGCTGCTCTAAAGTTGTAATACCAAACAATTTATATACAGTGGTGACCAAAAATATTGGCACCCTGGCACCTTTTTCAAATAACTCACAATTTTCTCGAAAAATAAGTTGAAATTGACAAAAGTATTTGGTCTCCACAATTCTTTATTTCACTATTACTATTACAGAACCTTTGTTTTCGATTCAGAACTTAATATATCCCTTGAAATCAGAAAATATAAAGAAATGGCATTGACAAAATTATTGACACCCTCGACTTAATATTTGGTAGCACAGCCTTTGGACAAAATAACTGCAGCCAAGCGCTTCCTACAGCCATGAATGAACTTCCTACACCTTTCTACTGGCAGTTTGGCCCACTTCTTGTGGAAACTGCTCCAGTTCTCCCAGATTTGAAGGGTGCCTTCTCCAAACTGATGCCTTATGTCTTGAACCATTCCTGCGTGCTTTTTGAAGTGTGTTTGGGGACATTGTCCTGCTGCAAGACCCATGACCTTCGATGGAGACCCAGCTTTCTGACACTTGTTTGAACATTGCGCTCCAAAATGCTTTGGTAATCTCCTGATTTCATGATGCCATGCACACATTCAAGGCACACAGTGCCAGAGGCAGCACAGCAACCCCAAAACATCACTGAATGTAGGGATGTGAATGTAGGTGGAGGGATGGTGACTCCATGTTTGACTGGAGGGAAGGTGTTTTCTTTGAAGGCTTCATTTTGTTTTCTGTAAACATAGAGATGATGTGCTTTCCAAAAAAGCTCCAATTTGGTCTCATCTGTCCACAGCACATTCTCCCAGAAGGATTTGGCTTGCTCAGGTGTGTTTTGGCAAATGCCAGTCGGGCTTTCTTATGTCACTCTCTTAGCAGTGAGGTCCTCCTGGGTCTCCTACCATAGAACCCCCTTTCATTGAGTTGGTGACGGATGGTGCAAGTTGAAACGGTCATACTTTGTGTCTGAAGGTCAGCTTGAATCTGTTTGGCAATTGATTGAGGTGCTTTCTCCACCATTCAAACAATCCTTCGCTGCAATCTTCGATCAAGTTTTCTCTTGTGGCCACGTCCAGGGAGGTTGGCTACAGTGCCATGGGCCTTAAACTTCCTGATAACATTGTGTACAGTGGACACAGAAACATCTCTGGATCATCTCACAAATGATCATCTCAAACACAGAATCATCTATGGTGTCTGGAGATGGATTTGTAACCTTGAGATTGTCCATGCTTGGCTATAATCTTGTCTGACCTTCTCAGACAATTCTCTTGTTTTCTTTCTTTTCTCCATGCTCAATGCGGTACACACAGTGACCGCAGAATGACTCCTTTTCTCTATTAGGTTTTGTAAGGGTAGGTGGTTGGTTGGTGTTGTGTGTGGATGTGTGTATGAATGATCTGGTGTGTTTTGTTGGTGAGTGGTGAAGGGTAGAAAGGTGGGTGTTTGCGTGTTCCATCATGTTTGTTTGGTGCTGTGGATTCTGGATGTGGAGGTGTTGCTGTTGTAGTCTGCGTTCGCACTGGCTGGGGGTGGGGGTATGTACGCATCCAGGTGTAGTTGCTGCATGTGGATGTGTATGTGCCCCTGCTGGCCCACCTTAGCTGACCATATCGAGGTTGAAGGGTCGAAACGGGATGATGCTGAGGACCTCGACTGAGGACCCGGTCAGTGCGGCACACTTGTGACCACGTGTGTTTTGAACGTGTATATATATATATATATATATAGGTATATATATGGATATATATATATATATATATATATACATACATATATATATATATATATATATATATATATATATATATATATATATATATATATATATATATATATAGGTATATATATGGATATATAGATGTATAGATGTATAGATGTATTAGGGCTTGACGATAATGGAAAAACCTATATCATGATAATGGACCTCATTATCACGATTATCGCGATAATATGAATAATGTTATTAGCGCCTTGAGAGCAGCATACAATAACAATGCACATAGAAACGACCTGAATACCCATGGGGTATGTGTGTTTGGTCGGACTCTATTTCATAATTGTGTTGCAATTTGTTTAAAGTCAAAGCTATTTTTACCTATAGCTATCGTGTGATTTCTTACTATAATTCAATGAAGTTCTGTAATATCAAACTTTTGATTCTACCAAAATGTAATTGCTGTTTGGTGTTGCATTCAAATGCGGTCTGCACTCTTTCCCTCCTATTCCCTCCTGTTATATTTCTGTATCACTTTCATTTAACTTGTCGCTTATTTCTTTATTATTCACTTCTCCTTTGCTCCGAACTGTTAGGAAACAACTGTCGTGAGTGGTTGAATTGGACAATGATCAAAGTTTCGATTCCATAGATTCTACTGGAATGTGATTTTGAAGGTCTTTTGTTTTCACACGGACGTTCTTGACGTCACTTCGATGACTTCTGACGATGTCACTTTTTTTTTCCTCTGTCATTTGGAGGAACGATTCGCGATAATGGCTTCATCCTCTTTGTTGTCCTGCACTGCCCTCTAGAGGCATCCTATCGTCTTCCAGAAGACCTGCAATGTATATCTAAGTTATCCCTCAAACAGGAGGAACAACTATAGGCTCTTTGGCTCTGACGAAGGGTTAACGCCCAAAATGTCAGGTTCCTGTTGTTTCCCTTGGCAGATAGCAAGTCCAGGTTTTCTTGATGTATCTGTTGTGCATCCCTTCAACATAACATGCAGTATATACCAGATTAAAAGCTAAGGTTCTGGGGGCTGATAAGAATACAGCAATATAGATCCATTTATGACCAGCCATCAGTTATCGAGTCTTTTTGGCCTTACATCTAACTCTTTAATCTGTTACACCACAAATTTCTAACGAGGCTCGTGGAGGAGCTGCTATACAAATCATGCACACACCTGCAGACAAACGTGAGACAACACCAGGATTAACTTTCACACAAACACAGCCCCTCTGATTTGGACAAACACACAAGCAGACACGTCTCATCAGACAAGTGTCCTATTCCTGATCATCTCTGGAAAATCCTCTTTATCTATTTGCTGATGACTCCACTCTGCCGTGACATCCCTCATCCTTTAGTTTAGACAGACAGGCTGCAGCCTCTTCCCACTCTTCCGACCTTGAAAAAAATCATAAGCTTGTCAAACACTTTGTATATGTCTTTCAATCCTGAGAAATCTGACAATCTTTCTCTCTCTCTCTGTCTCTCTCTCTGTCTCTCTCTCTCTGTCTCTCTCTCTGTCTCTCTCTCTGTCTCTCTCTCTCTCTCTCTGTCTCTCTCTCTGTCTCTCTCTCTGTCTCTCTCTCTCTCTCTGTCTCTCTCTCTGTCTCTCTCTCTGTCTCTCTCTCTGTCTCTCTCTCTGTCTCTCTCTGTCTCTCTCTCTGTCTCTCTCTCTGTCTCTGTCTCTGTCTCTCTCTCTGTCTCTCCAAAAGGTCCCTATGTCAAATCCTCCTATGTAATTTCTTACCAATCCTCTTGAGGCGATTCAGTCTTGAGCCGATCTCCTGGATCCCACTATCAGCCATACTCTTTCTACGACAAACCACATTTCAAAAGTTATCCTCTAAATTCAGCCGCTAATTGGGCATCTTCTATCGTACATAGATAGTCGTTCCTTGGCACACCTGAACTACTTATCCATGTACAGCATGGATAATAGTTCAGGTGTGCCAACCTTCATCCACAGCTTGAAGGAGTACTGCTCTTCCCTCTGTGCTGGCTCCCCTGGCTCACGCCTTGCTCAGCTTGACGTCGTGGAAACCTAGGACTTCAACATTATTGGAATCTCCCGCAATGAAGCTGATTCAATGGGTCTATCACTGCGCCATTGCACAGAGATCAGTGGTCTCTCTGTGTTCTACTGCCTCCTTTCTGGTCTTGCACCCTCTGCTCCTTCCGTGCTTTGTTCCCCTTAAGGTTTCTGCAGGGCACACATGGTCCACCATCAATTCACTTCTGGTGAATGTACCTAAACCCAGGATCACTACTATCCTCCACTCATTCGTTCCTCTTTTTTCTCACCTGTGGAATCAACTTCCACACTCTCTTTAATCTCATTCTTCCGTCCAGATCATCAAGAAAGCTGTCCACAATACAAAACCATAATATATTTATATTTATATATATATATATATATATATATATATATATATATATATATATATATTGTTACAGACGCGGTTTTGATGTTATATTGACCGAGCGGTGGTGTATTACCGCGACCTAACAGGATCCCCGACTCACCCGATTTCACCCAAACGTTGGCCGGATCGCACCGCAGCTAGTCAATAGGGAAAAGACAAAGGCGACGAATGCAAAGAGGAAAACGAAGGCAAAGAAAGGTTTGGAAATACTACTGAATTTATTGACTATTTACACACATAAGCAAAACGGAGCAATCAAGTTTATTTACAACACATAAGACGCAGGTGACACAGTGCAAATATTAGCTTACCTACAGACTTAATTAAATACCCAGGGACAGAACAAACAAGAGACAGACTCACGCGGGGAATGACAGGAATGGCAGGAGGTGGATGGCTGGAGGTGAACGCTTGGTGGAGCCAACGCGGAGCTTGGTGGAGCTTTGGTGGAGGTGAACGCTTGGTGGAGCCAATGCGGAGCTTGGTGGAGCCTTGGTGGAGGTGAA
The DNA here is from genome assembly GCF_964187855.1 of Myxine glutinosa. Lineage (NCBI taxonomy): Eukaryota > Metazoa > Chordata > Myxini > Myxiniformes > Myxinidae > Myxine > Myxine glutinosa. The sequence goes on from NW_027619776.1 coordinate 22,116, forward strand.
CGCTTGGTGGAGCCAACGCAGAGCTTGGTGGAGGTGAACGCTTGGTGGACCCAAGTGGAGCTTGGGGGGTTGGTGTGACGGGTTCTCTCTCCTTCCCTCACAAGCTTCAGGACTCTTTCTCTCTCTTTCTTAGTCCCACCCAGTCCAACAACTTCCTCTCTTGCTTAGTCCAACTCAAGGCCTTCCTGTCTTCTGATCTCCTCCCTCCTCGACTCCTCACCGCAACCACTGACCGCCACCACCGACTCCTCACCGCAACCAACTGACCACCGACTCCACTGACTGACTCTTCACGACTCTTTCTTGACGACCAACTCTTTGTGACCAACTCTCTCTGGCAACCGACTCTTTTGCTTCCTGCGTGCGCGCCTTTATAACGCCTCCGGCGATTAAGCCGCCGGCCTTTTGGACATGCCCATCGGGGTGCTCACCTCGGCCCTGGTTGGTCGCGCGACCCTCTGGCTCCGCCCTTGATGATGACGGGCGGGCACGCCTTTCTTCTCCGATTCGAGCACATGGTCAATGGTGGTTTGGGAGGGGAGGGAAATGGGGAATCGAGGCTCGGCAATCATGAGAGGGGATGTAATATTGGCAATCGAGGCTCGGCAATGACGAAAGGGGATGTGAAGGAAATGGGGATTTTGGGGATGGGAATGAAAGGGGATCTATTCTCTTTCACTGGTGCAATGGAGTACTTCAATTAATGGGAGACACAGCCTTACCCTAAAACACAGAATAAGAGATAACTATCAACAGGGGTATTCTATTATTTGGCTGATGTGTATGCTTGTGGACTAATTATGGGATGCCCTTTCACCTTTACACAGCTCCGGAGGTAGGGGGGCGCAGAATAAACAATAATAATAATAGTACAGCACACAATCAAAAAATATACAGTCCTCATCTCCGCAACACTGCACCCTCCTCCTCTTAGGCACCTCCCGGGCCTACAACTTTTATTTTTAGTGTGACACGTAGGTGTAGTTCCCTCTACTTTTAACCTCACCCTGAGTGTGACAGTTTTAAAACATAAATAAATGTGTCCCGCTGCTCCATTGCACCCTGCCTAACAGACTTACGCCCACAGTTAACCGAATTGCGGAATTGGTCTTCAAACTATACACTGATGGTGGGAAGCATTATTGGCGCTGAGGAAGCGCCTTTAGCGATTGACTTCCAGCCAGTGTAACGCTAATTCCTGTCACAGGAATTCTGAGATCATATAAGTGGGCGTGGCAGTTCCTGATTGGTTCGTGTTGGGGAACGCCTTCTCGCTGCCGACGTGACGTAAATTCGCGCACGCGCACTGGTGATTGGCGCTGAGGAAGCGCCTCTAGCGAATGACTTCCAGCCAGTGTAACGCTAATTCCTGTCACAGGAATTCTGAGATCATATAAGTGGGCATGGCAGTTCCTGATTGGTTCCTGTTGGGGAACGCCTTCTCGCTGCCGACGTGACGTAAATTCGCGCACGCGCACTGGTGAAGCTTACTCGATCTTACTCGATCCCATATTACATGTACTTTCATTGCATACAAATTATACTTCCTCCTAGAAATTCAATGCCCGAACCTCAGCGCAATCCAAGAGGATTCACTTGTTTACAATGACGCTATTTTTATTTACAAAACTAACCCAGGACCTGTGATTGTTCTTTCTGGGGGGGAGACAGTCTGCTCTGCATCGACGCACCATGAAAGCACCCAAAAACGCACCAATACACACCCAAGCACCAATCGGTGCAGTCACCATTGTTCATCAATAAAATAAAGCCAACAAACCCAAACCCTGCAGGTGTCTCTTGCTCTTCGGCTCCCTCTGCTGGTTATCATTATTTGTTCTTCCAGATGTTGTCATTCCTTTGCTTTGCTTACTGGCGGCCTATTTGTATTAAAACTTGCACCCAATGTGTCCATTTTTATTTATTTTATTTATGGCCCACAGCGCCGACTACGTGTGGTTCACCTGTGGGGCATCGTTGCCCTGTGGCCAAGGTCCGCCAGCAAGATTTCGGGCCCTCATGGCCGGTTCCAGCAGAGGGGCCATGCCCCAACCCATGGGGTCCATAGGTGGTGCTCGGCCACAGACATGTGGTCCATAATGTGGTGCATCGATGCAGACAGCTGGTTCTGGGAATTTCGGGCGCACAATGGCCGACCCACGCACGCTCCCCTCGGCACCCAGTGGCGCACAGGTCATGTGGGAGACAAAAGGGGAAAGACAATTGAGCGAGGGGTAAGGTCACAAGGGTACACATCAATAAGGCAATGCAAGGCGAAATGCGTACGGAGGGCGAAGTGAGAAAGCTCGTCCCTACCGTACGTCACCCCCCTGTCACCTACCCTACCCTTGCCCTTACCCCATATGTACAAAAATCTACACATTTACAAATTCGTCACTACTGTCACGTCTTCCCCATATTTCCCCTATACCAAATTCGTCTCCACAATCCCTCTACTTCAAAATTTGCCATCACCAAATTAATCATCAATCCTCATAAGGAGGCAGAGATGGAACATCAAAGCACAATGTCACACCCACGTCATGATGCGTCTCACAATCCAAACATTTGCATCATAAAAATAACAAAACATGGCATGGTGCGGAGTACCTGTCACCTCAGGTGAGTGGATGCAGATGGTGCGAGGAGATCCTTCTTCCTAACTATCCTCTAAATGACTTTAACACACTTTACACTACCCGGGGTCTCTCCCTGCCAATCCATTGGCCAACTTACACTATGGGTTCTAAAAACCAATTCCCATTGACCAAACTGTGGTGCTTCTCAATTTGGGGTCTCACTCCCCCGATTCCTCTCCCGGTGCCTTCGCACAATTTCTGGGCTGCGACGTGTAGCTCTCCCAGCAGGTCTACCCACCTGCACACCTCCACCACTGCAGTTGCCACCCGAGCTTACCTAGCTCCTCACCCGAACCTAACTAACTGGGGAAGGCCCTCTCCTGGCTCTGTCACCCCTTGGTGCCCTCTGGCACTGGGCTACCCGGGTCGGTCCTCCGGATCCTCGGGCCCCATCCACAACTACCGGCTCCCAGAGCCCACCTGCGGCCTCACCTGGCCGACATCCTCACAGTGGTGGAGTGCCCAAACCAACTACACACACTAACAGGCTACACGCCCAGCCATTTCCACAACACTAATGCACCCAGCCACAATACCATTCTGCAACCGCACCACAAATGCCAATATCCAACCACAATTTACCTATACCCTCTACCTAACACTTACACTACCCGCCCCGGGTATCCGTGATGGGCATCCACTCTTCCCCCATTCACACCTTCGCACCATCCACTCCACTCCACAATTTCCACCATACTCACTCCACGACCATCCATTCCTATACTCCATACCATTTATTCCATACACCTGTCCTCCATTCACCTGTCGTTGCACACCTGTGCAATCATACCTGGTGCCACCTGCACCCTCCTCCTCTTCCTGGACCAGTTGGTCAACACAACACACATCATCACTCACTCACTCATACACTGCTCCACACACCTGTTCAGTTGCACACCTGTGCAATCACACCTGTTCAATCACACCTGTTCAATCCTCACACACGGCATCATCTCATCTAACTACTCCCCTCTGAAACTTGCGCTTCCCAGTCGTCCCTTTAAACTATTGCGCTCCCACGTCATTATCATCCATACTAATCTACCTGCATCCCCACTATAGGTATCAGTCACTAACTAAACTTAACGTCACCTAATGTCATCTTCACTAGATCCCTACAATATAACCTAACCCACCCGGGCTAGTTTTCACTGCCATACACCCCATAAACTATAGCGCATTTGCCCCCACGTCTGTGAGGGATGGTGGATTTGCCATCCCACCACATCGGGGGTCTCACTATCAATTTCGCACACCTAAATCCAACCAATCAAAAATTCTGCCAATCACCGTACCAATCATCAAATTTCGCCTTTTTCTAACTTTTGGGTCCAAAACACTATCCTCATCACCCGTCTACTTATTACATCCTCTCGGTGCGCCAATTCACGTCGACAGCCCGGCTTCGTACAGCCGAGCAATGAATACGGGTTGTTTTGTGCCAGCGGCTGGATACGTCCCGCATTCGTGGCAGGGACGGGGGCTTACCCGGGCCGAGATCCCACGCACCACCTCGGCGTGGAGCCATCCAATGTCCCGATCTCGACCTGCCGGCACGTCTCAATAGAAAGTGGTCGCCATGACGACCCTTCCTATCGGGCTGCCCGCTCCGCCTAGTGGAGCCCGGACGCGGCCGTTCCCAGCGAGGCACAGCGTGGATCGCGTACGGCGGTTCTTTCGAAACCGCCGTGGTTCGGATCCACGCTGGTCCTCGCAGCACGCGAAGCTGCCCGACGCGCACCGAGGGCCCGATTCAGCTATAAGTCGTTCTAACTTCTAACCCGGTTACCGTCGATGCTTCACCTGGATGCTTACATGCATACGCTACCCCTTTCTTGCTCATACCTCCAGCTGTTCCCATGCTCCTCGTACCTTTCCTTACACACCTCGGTACACTCATTCCGCTCACCGACTTGGTCACACACCTGACCACCGAACACCTTGGCACACATTCGTCGCTCGCACACCTCACCAACACACCTCCTCGCGCCCCTTCCTCGGTCACCTCCTCTGTGACAATCACAGGTGTGCTCTCACTCGCACACCCAACCACGTGCCTCACTACCAATTCCAGCGTGCATTCCCACTCACGCTCTACCATTCCAGGTGTGCATCCTTCCATTCCAGGTGTACATCCTCGCTTACCTGTCACAACCAACTCACGCTCCTTGTCACTCTCACTACTCTCACCTCCATTCTTGACAGCGCACTCACCCTTACTCTCGACAGCACACTCTTTCCTCATGCACCTGTCCGTTACACACCTTTCTCGCGCACACTCTCCCGTTACATCCTCTGTAACACTCACCACAGGCGTGCATTCTCCTTCACTCTTGACAGCGCACTCTTTCCCCATGCACCTGTCTGTTACACACCTTTCTCGCGCATCCTCTTGCGCACACTTCCCCGTTACTTCCTCCGTAACACTCACCACACCGTGCTTCAATGTACCCCCTCACACACGCGCTTCGACCAACTCACCCTTGACGGCACACTCACTCCTCGGCGTGCACTTTTTCCTCACACACCCCATGGTCGGACATTCTCGCACACCTCTTTTTTCGCACACCAGACCTGTCGCACACTTCACCAACGGCCTCTCACGAACACCCGGATCCAAACCAATCCCCAAGCCGACTGAAGCTTTCCTCACATCATATACATTGCCACTCACCTCCGTACCTCGTCTCCGCACCTCCTTTGCCACCTGCAAACTCTTTATTTGGTTAGTGAGCATCACATTATGAGTTGAGCACCGACCTTGTACCAATTCCATCACCTCCTCCTGGATTTCTCTTTTAGTTTCTGTCCGTCTCTTCTTAATTTCACTCACCTCTTCCTCCACTTCCTCTAATTTTTGCTTCACCTCTTTTATTTCTCGGTGCGTCTCCTCAAGTTCGTCCTCTAAGGCTACCGTGACCGTCTCTATGTGCATCCTCACCTGCCGGTCCTTTGTCTCCATTATCTCTGTCACCTCGTCCACCCTCATTGTCAGTTCCTCACGTACCATCTGACATTGCCTCTGTGTCGCTATTAATTCGTTTTTAATTTCTTTTTGTGTCGCCTTTAACCCTCCTAGTACCGCAGTGTTCTTTTGAACCTGCTCCACTAGTTCTTTTTGTCCCTCTGTCAGCTGTTCCACCTCCTCCGTCAGATCTTCTATTCCCCCTTGTAACTTTGCCGTATTATTCCTCACTTCTTTCTCCATACGCTTCTCACCTCGCTTTACCTCCTCGCGTAGCCCCGGAACCTCCTCACCCACACCTCGTCGTATCTCCTCTTTCATCTCCTCCCTCTCTTTTGTGGATGCTACCCTCATCTGTCCCAATTCATCCCTCTGAGCATCCAGTTTACCTTCTAACCCGATTTGCACCTCCTCTATCTGGTTCCCCATCCGTTTGATTTCCCGGGCAGATTGTTCCCCTATTTCCTGCAATTTGTCCTCCATCCTATTTTCTAACCCCATTAACCCATTTTTCAACTCTTCTAACTGATTCTCCTGGGCAGCCATTCTATTTTCCACCCCCATTAACCCATGTTTTAATCCCTCACCGGTACCCCTCGCTTCGTCCCTCATTACCCTCATTTGCTCACCCTGAGCATCCATTTTTGCTTCTAGCCCCATATTTGCCATTAGTATGGTTGCATTAATCTGCGCCATGAGGTCCCGCACATCAATTCCCGCTATTTGCGCAGCGGGCGCGGCTACCCCGCGCTCGTGCGAGCCGCCACTTTGTGCGTCTGATACCACGTGCGCGAGAGCGCCATTTTGTGCACCTGATACCCCCTCAACCACACCTTCTTTACTCTCCTCCACCCTTTCCTCCACATACATTTCCCCGAGGTCCTGGGTCGATTCTACCCCGTCTATCTCTCCCACCGGCATCCCGTCGCCTTGACCAGCCATGGCGCGATTTCAAAATTCGGGTTTTATAAAACCAAACAAATTTCGGCCGCTCCAAATTTTGACCAAATTTTTTTTTAGATGTTTTAAAAATTTGGTTCGGGCCCCGAATCTCACTCCCAGACACCAATTGTTACAGATATAACACAATTGGTGTCCAAAATTTGGGCCTAACAAATTTAGTCCCAGGTCCGAATCCAACTCCTGACAACCAATTGTTACAGACGCGGTTTTGATGTTATATTGACCGAGCGGTGGTGTATTACCGCGACCTAACAGGATCCCCGACTCACCCGATTTCACCCAAACGTTGGCCGGATCGCACCGCAGCTAGTCAATAGGGAAAAGACAAAGGCGACGAATGCAAAGAGGAAAACGAAGGCAAAGAAAGGTTTGGAAATACTACTGAATTTATTGACTATTTACACACATAAGCAAAACGGAGCAATCAAGTTTATTTACAACACATAAGACGCAGGTGACACAGTGCAAATATTAGTTTACCTACAGACTTAATTAAATACCCAGGGACAGAACAAACAAGAGACAGACTCACGCGGGGAATGACAGGAATGGCAGGAGGTGGATGGCTGGAGGTGAACGCTTGGTGGAGCCAACGCGGAGCTTGGTGGAGCTTTGGTGGAGGTGAACGCTTGGTGGAGCCAACGCGGAGCTTGGTGGAGCCTTGGTGGAGGTGAACGCTTGGTGGAGCCAACGCAGAGCTTGGTGGAGCCTTGGTGGAGGTGAACGCTTGGTGGAGCCAACGCGGAGCTTGGGGGGTTGGTGTGACGGGTTCTCTCTCCTTCCCTCACAAGCTTCAGGACTCTTTCTCTCTCTTTCTTAGTCCCACCCAGTCCAACAACTTCCTCTCTTGCTTAGTCCAACTCAAGGCCTTCCTGTCTTCTGATCTCCTCCCTCCTCGACTCCTCACCGCAACCAACGCAACCACTGACCGCCACCACCGACTCCTCACCGCAACCAACTGACCACCGACTCCACTGACTGACTCTTCACGACTCTCTCTTGACGACCAACTCTTTGTGACCAACTCTCTCTGGCAACCGACTCTTTTGCTTCCTGCGTGCGCGCCTTTATAACGCCTCCGGCGATTAAGCCGCCGGCCTTTTGGACACGCCCATCGGGGTGCTCACCTCGGCCCTGGTTGGTCGCGCGACCCTCTGGCTCCGCCCTTGATGATGACGGGCGGGCACGCCTTTCTTCTCCGATTCGAGCACATGGTCAATGGTGGTTTGGGAGGGGAGGGAAATGGGGAATCGAGGCTCGGCAATCACGAGAGGGGATGTAATATTGGCAATCGAGGCTCGGCAATGACGAAAGGGGATGTGAAGGAAATGGGGATTTTGGGGATGGGAATGAAAGGGGATCTATTCTCTTTCACTGGTGCAATGGAGTACTTCAATTAATGGGAGACACAGCCTTACCCTAAAACACAGAACAAGAGATAACTATCAACAGGGGTATTCTATTATTTGGCTGATGTGTATGCTTGTGGACTAATTATGGGATGCCCTTTCACCTTTACACAGCTCCGGAGGTAGGGGGGCGCAGAATAAACAATAATAATAATAGTACAGCACACAATCAAAAAATATACAGTCCTCATCTCCGCAACAATATATATACACGGAGGGTTAATGAAGAGGGAGGGTTAATGGAGAGGGAGGGTTAATGGAGAGGGAGGGTTAATGAAGAGGGAGGGTTAGTGAAGAGGGAGGGTTAGTGAAGAAGGATGGTTAATGGAGAGGGATGGTTAATGAAGAGGGAGGGTTAATGGAGAGGGAGGGTTAGTGAATAGAGAGGATAATGAAGAGGGAGGGTTAGTGAAGAGGGAGGGTTAATGAAGAGGGAGTGTTAGTGAAGACGGAGTGTTAATGAAGAGGGAAGGTTAATGAAGAGGATATATACTACATGGCCAAAAGTATGTGGACACCCAAACATCACACCCGTATGTGCTCGTTGAACATCTATTCCAAAATCATGGGCATTAATATGGAGTTGGTCTCCCCCTTTGCTGCTATAACAGCCTCCACTCTTCTGGGAAGGCCTTCCACTGGACGTTGAAACATTGCTGCGGGGATTTGCTTCCATTCAGCCACAAGTGCATTAGTGAGTGATTGTTGGGCTATTCGGCCTGGCTCGCAGTTGGCGTTCCAATTCATCACAAAGGTGTTCGATGGGGTTGAGGACAGGGCTCTGGGCAGGCCAGTCAAGTTCATCTACACTGATCTCGACAAACCATTCCTGTATGGACCTTGCTTTGTGCACGGGGGCATTGTCATGCTGAAACAGGAAAGGGCTTTCCCCAAACTGTTGCCACAAAG
>NW_027619777.1:0-30999 GCF_964187855.1 Myxine glutinosa
GTGCAAAAGTGGTTTCCTGCACCAACACAAGTGCGAAAAGTGGTTTTTCAACACTAACACAAGTGCGAAAAGTGGTTTTTCAACACTATCACAAGTGCAATAAGTGTTTTTTCCACACTAATACAAGTGCAAAAGTGGTTTCCTGCACCAACACAATTGCGAAAAGTGGTTTTTCAACACTAACACAAGTGCAAAAAGTGGTTTTTCAACACTAACACAAGTGCGAAAAGTGGTTTTTCAACACTAACACAAGTGCGAAAAGTGGTTTTTCAACACTAACACAAGTGCGAAAAGTGTTTTTTCCACACTAATACAAGTGCAAAAGTGGTTTCCTGCACCAACACAAGTGCGAAAAGTGGTTTTTCAACACTAACACAAGTGCGAAAAGTGGTTTTTCAACACTAACACAAGTGCGAAAAGTGGTTTTTCAACACTAACACAAGTGCGAAAAGTGGTTTTTCAACATTAACACAAGTGCGAAAAGTGGTTTTTCCACACTAATACAAGTGCAAAAGTGGTTTCCTGCACCAACACAAGTGCAAAAAGTGGTTTTTCAACACTAACACAAGTGCGAAAAGTGGTTTTTCAACACTAACACATGTGCGAAAAGTGGTTTTTCCACACTAATACAAGTGCAAAAGTGGTTTCCTGCACCAACACAAGTGCGAAAAGTGGTTTTTCAACACTAACACAAGTGCGAAAAGTGGTTTTTCAACACTAACACAAGTGCGAAAAGTGGTTTTTCCACACTAATACAAGTGCAAAAGTGGTTTCCTGCACCAACACAAGTGCGAAAAAGTGGTTTTTCAACACTAACACAAGTGCGAAAAGTGGTTTTTCAACACTAACACAAGTGCGAAAAGTGGTTTTTCCACACTAATGCAAGTGCAAAAGTGGTTTCCTGCACCAACACAAGTGCGAAAAGTGGTTTTTCAACACTAACACAAGTGCGAAAAGTGGTTTTTCAACACTATCACAAGTGCAAAAAGTGTTTTTTCCACACCAATACAAGTGCAAAAGTGGTTTCCTGCACCAACACAAGTGCGAAAAGTGGTTTTTCAACACTAACACAAGTGCGAAAAGTGTTTTTTCAACACTAACACAAGTGCGAAAAGTGGTTTTTCAACACTAACACAAGTGGGAAAAGTGGTTTTCCACACTAATACAAGTGCAAAAGTGGTTTCCTGCACCAACACAAGTGCGAAAAGTGGTTTTTCAACACTAACACAAGTGCAAAAAGTGGTTTTTCAACACTATCACAAGTGCAAAAAGTGTTTTTTCCACACTAATACAAGTGCAAAAGTGGTTTCCTGCACCAACACAAGTGCGAAAAGTGGTTTTTCAACACTAACACAAGTGCGAAAAGTGGTTTTTCAACACTAACACAAGTGCGAAAAGTGCTTTTTCAACACTAACACAAGTGCGAAAAGTGGTTTTTCCACACTAATACAAGTGCAAAAGTGGTTTCCTGCTCCAACACAAGTGCGAAAAATGGTTTTTCAACACTAACACAAGTGCGAAAAGTGGTTTTTCAACACTATCACAAGTGCAATAAGTGTTTTTTCCACACTAATACAAGTGCAAAAGTGGTTTCCTGCACCAACACAAGTGCGAAAAGTGGTTTTTCAACACTAACACAAGTGCGAAAAGTGGTTTTTCAACACTAACTCAAGTGCGAAAAGTGGTTTTTCAACACTAACACAAGTGCGAAAAGTGGTTTTTCAACACTAACACAAGTGCGAAAAGTGGTTTTTCAACACTAACACAAGTGCGAAAAGTGGTTTTTCAACACTATCACAAGTGCAAAAAGTGTTTTTTCCACACCAATACAAGTGCAAAAGTGGTTTCCTGCACCAACACAAGTGCGAAAAGTGGTTTTTTCAACACTAACACAAGTGCGAAAAGTGTTTTTTCAACACTAACACAAGTGCGAAAAGTGGTTTTTCAACACTAACACAAGTGGGAAAAGTGGTTTTCCACACTAATACAAGTGCAAAAGTGGTTTCCTGCACCAACACAAGTGCAAAAAGTGGTTTTTCAACACTAACACAAGTGCGAAAAGTGGTTTTTCAACACTAACACAAGTGCGAAAAGTGGTTTTTCCACACTAATACAAGTGCAAAAGTGGTTTCCTGCACCAACACAAGTGCGAAAAGTGGTTTTTCAACACTAACACAAGTGCGAAAAGTGGTTTTTCAACACTAACACAAGTGCGAAAAGTGGTTTTTCCACTCTAATACAAGTGCAAAAGTGGTTTCCTGCACCAACACAAGTGCGAAAAGTGGTTTTTCAACACTAACACAAGTGCGAAAAGTGGTTTTTCAACACTAACACAAGTGCGAAAAGTGTTTTTTCCACACTAATACAAGTGCAAAAGTGGTTTCCTGCACCAACATAAGTGCGAAAAGTGGTTTTTCAACACTAACACAAGTGCGAAAAGTGGTTTTTCAACACTAACACAAGTGTGAAAAGTGGTTTTTCAACACTAACACAAGTGCGAAAAGTGGTTTTTCCACACTAATACAAGTGCAAAAGTGGTTTCCTGCACCAACACAAGTGCGAAAAGTGGTTTTTCAATACTAACACAAGTGCGAAAAGTGGTTTTTCAACACTAACACAAGTGCGAAAAGTGGTTTTTCAACACTAACACAAGTGCGAAAAGTGGTTTTTCCACACTAATACAAGTGCAAAAGTGGTTTCCTGCACCAACACAAGTGCGAAAAGTGGTTTTTCAACACTAACACAAGTGCGAAAAGTGGTTTTTCAACACTAACACAAGTGCGAAAAGTGGTTTTTCCACACTAATACAAGTGCAAAAGTGGTTTCCTGCACCAACACAAGTGCGAAAAGTGGTTTTTCAACACTAACACAAGTGCGAAAAGTGGTTTTTCAACACTATCACAAGTGCAAAAAGTGTTTTTTCTACACTAATACAAGTGCAAAAGTGGTTTCCTGCACCAACACAAGTGCAAAAAGTGGTTTTTCAACACTAACACAAGTGCGAAAAGTGGTTTTTCAACACTAACACAAGTGCGAAAAGTGTTTTTTCCACACTAATACAAGTGCAAAAGTGGTTTCCTGCACCAACACAAGTGCGAAAAGTGGTTTTTCAACATTAACACAAGTGCGAAAAGTGGTTTTTCAACACTAACACAAGTGCGAAAAGTGGTTTTTCAACACTAACACAAGTGCGAAAAGTGGTTTTTCCACACTAATACAAGTGCAAAAGTGGTTTCCTGCACCAACACAAGTGCGAAAAGTGGTTTTTCAACACTAACACAAGTGCGAAAAGTGGTTTTTCAACACTAACACAAGTGCAAAAAGTATTTTTTCAACACTAACACAAGTGCGAAAAGTGGTTTTTTCCACACTAATACAAGTGCGAAAAGTGGTTTCCTGCACCAACACAAGTGCGAAAAGTAATTTTTCAACACTAACACAAGTGCGAAAAGTGGTTTTTCAACACTATCACAAGTGCAAAAAGTGTTTTTCCCATACTAATACAAGTGCAAAAGTGGTTTCCTGCACCAACACAAGTGCGAAAAATGGTTTTTCAACACTAACACAAGTGCGAAAAGTGGTTTTTCAACACTAACACAAGTGCGAAAAGTGGTTTTTCAACACTAACACAAGTGCGAAAAGTGGTTTTTCCACACTAATACAAGTGCAAAAGTGGTTTTCCTGCACCAACACAAGTGCGAAAATGGTTTTTCAACACTAACACAAGTGCAAATAGTGGTTTTCAATGCCAGCACAAGTGTGGAAAGTGGTTTTGCAACACTAACACAAGTGCAAAAAGTGGTTTTCAATGCCAGCACAAGTGCGGAGAGTGGTTTTGCAATACGAGCACATGTGTGAAAAGTGGTTTTTAATGCCAGCGCAAGTGTGGAAAGTGGTTTTTTCAATACTAGCACATGTATGTAAAGTGGTTTTCAATGCCAGCTTAAGTCTGCAAAATGGTTTTGCAACACTAACACAAGTGCAAATAGTGGTTTTCAATGACAGCACAAGTGTGCAAAGTGGTTTTGCAACACTAACACAAGTGCAAATAGTGGTTTTCCAATGCCAGCACAAGTGCGGAAAGTGGTTCTGTAACACTATCTCAAGTGCGGAAAGTGGTTTTAAACGCCAGCACAAATGTGGGAAGTGTTTTTCAACATGAGCACAAGTGCGATCAGTGGTTTTTCAACACTAACCCAATTGCGAAAAGTGGTTTTCAACACCAGCACGAGTTCGGAAAGTGGTTTTCAATGCCAGCACAAGTGTGGAAATTGGCTTTGCCACACTAAGAAAAATGCGAATTGTGGTTTTCAACATGAGCGCAAGCGCGGAAAGTGGTTTTTTAACACGACCATGAGTTCGGAGAGTGGTTTTCAACACTAATACAAGTGTGGGAAGTGTTTTTCAACACGAGCACAAGTGCAAAAGTGTTTCTTAACACTAACACAAGTGCATTAATTGGTTTTGCAACACTAACACAAGTGCAAAAAGTGGTTTTCAACACTAGCACAAGTGCAAAAAGTGGTTTTCAACACTAACACAAGTGCAAAAAGTGGTTTCCAACACAAACCAAAGTGCGAAAAGTTGTGTTCAACACCAGCACAAGTGCGGAAAGTGGTTTTTCCACACTAATACAAGTGCAAAAGTGGTTTCCTGCTCCAACACAAGTGCGAAAAGTGGTTTTTCAACACTAACACAAGTGCGAAAAGTGGTTTTTCAACACTATCACAAGTGCAATAAGTGTTTTTTCCACACTAATACAAGTGCAAAAGTGGTTTCCTGCACCAACACAAGTGCGAAAAGTGGTTTTTCAACACTAACACAAGTGCGAAAAGTGGTTTTTCAACACTAACACAAGTGCGAAAAGTGGTTTTTCCACACTAATGCAAGTGCAAAAGTGGTTTCCTGCACCAACACAAGTGCGAAAAGTGGTTTTTCAACACTAACACAAGTGCGAAAAGTGGTTTTTCAACACTATCACAAGTGCAAAAAGTGTTTTTTCCACACCAATACAAGTGCAAAAGTGGTTTCCTGCACCAACACAAGTGCGAAAAGTGGTTTTTCAACACTAACACAAGTGCGAAAAGTGTTTTTTCAACACTAACACAAGTGCGAAAAGTGGTTTTTCAACACTAACACAAGTGGGAAAAGTGGTTTTCCACACTAATACAAGTGCAAAAGTGGTTTCCTGCACCAACACAAGTGCGAAAAGTGGTTTTTCAACACTAACACAAGTGCAAAAAGTGGTTTTTCAACACTATCACAAGTGCAAAAAGTGTTTTTTCCACACTAATACAAGTGCAAAAGTGGTTTCCTGCACCAACACAAGTGCGAAAAGTGGTTTTTCAACACTAACACAAGTGCGAAAAGTGGTTTTTCAACACTAACACAAGTGCGAAAAGTGCTTTTTCAACACTAACACAAGTGCGAAAAGTGGTTTTTCCACACTAATACAAGTGCAAAAGTGGTTTCCTGCTCCAACACAAGTGCGAAAAATGGTTTTTCAACACTAACACAAGTGCGAAAAGTGGTTTTTCAACACTATCACAAGTGCAATAAGTGTTTTTTCCACACTAATACAAGTGCAAAAGTGGTTTCCTGCACCAACACAAGTGCGAAAAGTGGTTTTTCAACACTAACACAAGTGCGAAAAGTGGTTTTTCAACACTAACTCAAGTGCGAAAAGTGGTTTTTCAACACTAACACAAGTGCGAAAAGTGGTTTTTCAACACTAACACAAGTGCGAAAAGTGGTTTTTCAACATTAACACAAGTGCGAAAAGTGGTTTTTCCACACTAATACAAGTGCAAAAGTGGTTTCCTGCACCAACACAAGTGCAAAAAGTGGTTTTTCAACACTAACACAAGTGCGAAAAGTGGTTTTTCAACACTAACACAAGTGCGAAAAGTGGTTTTTCCACACTAATACAAGTGCAAAAGTGGTTTCCTGCACCAACACAAGTGCGAAAAGTGGTTTTTCAACACTAACACAAGTGCGAAAAGTGGTTTTTCAACACTAACACAAGTGCGAAAAGTGGTTTTTCCACTCTAATACAAGTGCAAAAGTGGTTTCCTGCACCAACACAAGTGCGAAAAGTGGTTTTTCAACACTAACACAAGTGCGAAAAGTGGTTTTTCAACACTAACACAAGTGCGAAAAGTGTTTTTTCCACACTAATACAAGTGCAAAAGTGGTTTCCTGCACCAACATAAGTGCGAAAAGTGGTTTTTCAACACTAACACAAGTGCGAAAAGTGGTTTTTCAACACTAACACAAGTGTGAAAAGTGGTTTTTCAACACTAACACAAGTGCGAAAAGTGGTTTTTCCACACTAATACAAGTGCAAAAGTGGTTTCCTGCACCAACACAAGTGCGAAAAGTGGTTTTTCAATACTAACACAAGTGCGAAAAGTGGTTTTTCAACACTAACACAAGTGCGAAAAGTGGTTTTTCAACACTAACACAAGTGCGAAAAGTGGTTTTTCCACACTAATACAAGTGCAAAAGTGGTTTCCTGCACCAACACAAGTGCGAAAAGTGGTTTTTCAACACTAACACAAGTGCGAAAAGTGGTTTTTCAACACTAACACAAGTGCGAAAAGTGGTTTTTCCACACTAATACAAGTGCAAAAGTGGTTTCCTGCACCAACACAAGTGCGAAAAGTGGTTTTTCAACACTAACACAAGTGCGAAAAGTGGTTTTTCAACACTATCACAAGTGCAAAAAGTGTTTTTTCTACACTAATACAAGTGCAAAAGTGGTTTCCTGCACCAACACAAGTGCAAAAAGTGGTTTTTCAACACTAACACAAGTGCGAAAAGTGGTTTTTCAACACTAACACAAGTGCGAAAAGTGTTTTTTCCACACTAATACAAGTGCAAAAGTGGTTTCCTGCACCAACACAAGTGCGAAAAGTGGTTTTTCAACATTAACACAAGTGCGAAAAGTGGTTTTTCAACACTAACACAAGTGCGAAAAGTGGTTTTTCAACACTAACACAAGTGCGAAAAGTGGTTTTTCCACACTAATACAAGTGCAAAAGTGGTTTCCTGCACCAACACAAGTGCGAAAAGTGGTTTTTCAACACTAACACAAGTGCGAAAAGTGGTTTTTCAACACTAACACAAGTGCAAAAAGTATTTTTTCAACACTAACACAAGTGCGAAAAGTGGTTTTTTCCACACTAATACAAGTGCGAAAAGTGGTTTCCTGCACCAACACAAGTGCGAAAAGTAATTTTTCAACACTAACACAAGTGCGAAAAGTGGTTTTTCAACACTATCACAAGTGCAAAAAGTGTTTTTCCCATACTAATACAAGTGCAAAAGTGGTTTCCTGCACCAACACAAGTGCGAAAAATGGTTTTTCAACACTAACACAAGTGCGAAAAGTGGTTTTTCAACACTAACACAAGTGCGAAAAGTGGTTTTTCAACACTAACACAAGTGCGAAAAGTGGTTTTTCCACACTAATACAAGTGCAAAAGTGGTTTTCCTGCACCAACACAAGTGCGAAAATGGTTTTTCAACACTAACACAAGTGCAAATAGTGGTTTTCAATGCCAGCACAAGTGTGGAAAGTGGTTTTGCAACACTAACACAAGTGCAAAAAGTGGTTTTCAATGCCAGCACAAGTGCGGAGAGTGGTTTTGCAATACGAGCACATGTGTGAAAAGTGGTTTTTAATGCCAGCGCAAGTGTGGAAAGTGGTTTTTTCAATACTAGCACATGTATGTAAAGTGGTTTTCAATGCCAGCTTAAGTCTGCAAAATGGTTTTGCAACACTAACACAAGTGCAAATAGTGGTTTTCAATGACAGCACAAGTGTGCAAAGTGGTTTTGCAACACTAACACAAGTGCAAATAGTGGTTTTCCAATGCCAGCACAAGTGCGGAAAGTGGTTCTGTAACACTATCTCAAGTGCGGAAAGTGGTTTTAAACGCCAGCACAAATGTGGGAAGTGTTTTTCAACATGAGCACAAGTGCGATCAGTGGTTTTTCAACACTAACCCAATTGCGAAAAGTGGTTTTCAACACCAGCACGAGTTCGGAAAGTGGTTGTCAATGCCAGCACAAGTGTGGAAATTGGCTTTGCCACACTAAGAAAAATGCGAATTGTGGTTTTCAACATGAGCGCAAGCGCGGAAAGTGGTTTTTTAACACGACCATGAGTTCGGAGAGTGGTTTTCAACACTAATACAAGTGTGGGAAGTGTTTTTCAACACGAGCACAAGTGCAAAAGTGTTTCTTAACACTAACACAAGTGCATTAATTGGTTTTGCAACACTAACACAAGTGCAAAAAGTGGTTTTCAACACTAGCACAAGTGCAAAAAGTGGTTTTCAACACTAACACAAGTGCAAAAAGTGGTTTCCAACACAAACCAAAGTGCGAAAAGTTGTGTTCAACACCAGCACAAGTGCGGAAAGTGGTTTTTCCACACTAATACAAGTGCAAAAGTGGTTTCCTGCTCCAACACAAGTGCGAAAAGTGGTTTTTCAACACTAACACAAGTGCGAAAAGTGGTTTTTCAACACTATCACAAGTGCAATAAGTGTTTTTTCCACACTAATACAAGTGCAAAAGTGGTTTCCTGCACCAACACAAGTGCGAAAAGTGGTTTTTCAACACTAACACAAGTGCGAAAAGTGGTTTTTCAACACTAACACAAGTGCGAAAAGTGGTTTTTCAACACTAACACAAGTGCGAAAAGTGGTTTTTCAACACTAACACAAGTGCGAAAAGTGGTTTTTCAACATTAACACAAGTGCGAAAAGTGGTTTTTCCACACTAATACAAGTGCAAAAGTGGTTTCCTGCACCAACACAAGTGCAAAAAGTGGTTTTTCAACACTAACACAAGTGCGAAAAGTGGTTTTTCAACACTAACACAAGTGCGAAAAGTGGTTTTTCCACACTAATACAAGTGCAAAAGTGGTTTCCTGCACCAACACAAGTGCGAAAAGTGGTTTTTCAACACTAACACAAGTGCGAAAAGTGGTTTTTCAACACTAACACAAGTGCGAAAAGTGGTTTTTCCACTCTAATACAAGTGCAAAAGTGGTTTCCTGCACCAACACAAGTGCGAAAAGTGGTTTTTCAACACTAACACAAGTGCGAAAAGTGGTTTTTCAACACTAACACAAGTGCGAAAAGTGTTTTTTCCACACTAATACAAGTGCAAAAGTGGTTTCCTGCACCAACATAAGTGCGAAAAGTGGTTTTTCAACACTAACACAAGTGCGAAAAGTGGTTTTTCAACACTAACACAAGTGTGAAAAGTGGTTTTTCAACACTAACACAAGTGCGAAAAGTGGTTTTTCCACACTAATACAAGTGCAAAAGTGGTTTCCTGCACCAACACAAGTGCGAAAAGTGGTTTTTCAATACTAACACAAGTGCGAAAAGTGGTTTTTCAACACTAACACAAGTGCGAAAAGTGGTTTTTCAACACTAACACAAGTGCGAAAAGTGGTTTTTCCACACTAATACAAGTGCAAAAGTGGTTTCCTGCACCAACACAAGTGCGAAAAGTGGTTTTTCAACACTAACACAAGTGCGAAAAGTGGTTTTTCAACACTAACACAAGTGCGAAAAGTGGTTTTTCCACACTAATACAAGTGCAAAAGTGGTTTCCTGCACCAACACAAGTGCGAAAAGTGGTTTTTCAACACTAACACAAGTGCGAAAAGTGGTTTTTCAACACTATCACAAGTGCAAAAAGTGTTTTTTCCACACTAATACAAGTGCAAAAGTGGTTTCCTGCACCAACACAAGTGCAAAAAGTGGTTTTTCAACACTAACACAAGTGCGAAAAGTGGTTTTTCAACACTAATACAAGTGCAAAAGTGGTTTCCTGCACCAACACAAGTGCGAAAAGTGGTTTTTCAACATTAACACAAGTGCGAAAAGTGGTTTTTCAACACTAACACAAGTGCGAAAAGTGTTTTTTCCACACTAATACAAGTGCAAAAGTGGTTTCCTGCACCAACACAAGTGCGAAAAGTGGTTTTTCAACATTAACACAAGTGCGAAAAGTGGTTTTTCAACACTAACACAATAGCGAAAAGTGGTTTTTCAACACTAACACAAGTGCGAAAAGTGGTTTTTCCACACTAATACAAGTGCAAAAGTGGTTTCCTGCACCAACACAAGTGCGAAAAGTGGTTTTTCAACACTAACACAAGTGCGAAAAGTGGTTTTTCAACACTAACACAAGTGCAAAAAGTATTTTTTCAACACTAACACAAGTGCGAAAAGTGGTTTTTTCCACACTAATACAAGTGCGAAAAGTGGTTTCCTGCACCAACACAAGTGCGAAAAGTAATTTTTCAACACTAACACAAGTGCGAAAAGTGGTTTTTCAACACTATCACAAGTGCAAAAAGTGTTTTTCCCATACTAATACAAGTGCAAAAGTGGTTTCCTGCACCAACACAAGTGCGAAAAATGGTTTTTCAACACTAACACAAGTGCGAAAAGTGGTTTTTCAACACTAACACAAGTGCGAAAAGTGGTTTTTCAACACTAACACAAGTGCGAAAAGTGGTTTTTCCACACTAATACAAGTGCAAAAGTGGTTTTCCTGCACCAACACAAGTGCGAAAATGGTTTTTCAACACTAACACAAGTGCAAATAGTGGTTTTCAATGCCAGCACAAGTGTGGAAAGTGGTTTTGCAACACTAACACAAGTGCAAAAAGTGGTTTTCAATGCCAGCACAAGTGCGGAGAGTGGTTTTGCAATACGAGCACATGTGTGAAAAGTGGTTTTTAATGCCAGCGCAAGTGTGGAAAGTGGTTTTTTCAATACTAGCACATGTATGTAAAGTGGTTTTCAATGCCAGCTTAAGTCTGCAAAATGGTTTTGCAACACTAACACAAGTGCAAATAGTGGTTTTCAATGACAGCACAAGTGTGCAAAGTGGTTTTGCAACACTAACACAAGTGCAAATAGTGGTTTTCCAATGCCAGCACAAGTGCGGAAAGTGGTTCTGTAACACTATCTCAAGTGCGGAAAGTGGTTTTAAACGCCAGCACAAATGTGGGAAGTGTTTTTCAACATGAGCACAAGTGCGATCAGTGGTTTTTCAACACTAACCCAATTGCGAAAAGTGGTTTTCAACACCAGCACGAGTTCGGAAAGTGGTTTTCAATGCCAGCACAAGTGTGGAAATTGGCTTTGCCACACTAAGAAAAATGCGAATTGTGGTTTTCAACATGAGCGCAAGCGCGGAAAGTGGTTTTTTAACACGACCATGAGTTCGGAGAGTGGTTTTCAACACTAATACAAGTGTGGGAAGTGTTTTTCAACACGAGCACAAGTGCAAAAGTGTTTCTTAACACTAACACAAGTGCATTAATTGGTTTTGCAACACTAACACAAGTGCAAAAAGTGGTTTTCAACACTAGCACAAGTGCAAAAAGTGGTTTTCAACACTAACACAAGTGCAAAAAGTGGTTTCCAACACAAACCAAAGTGCGAAAAGTTGTGTTCAACACCAGCACAAGTGCGGAAAGTGGTTTTGCAACACTAGCACAAGTGTAGAACGTGGTTTTCAACATGAGTGCAAGTGTGGAGAGTGGTTTTCAAACGCCAGCATAAGTGCGAAAAGTGGTTTTGCAACACTAACACAAGTGTGAAAGTGGTTTTCAACACCAGCAAAAGTGTGGAAAGTGGTTTTTCCAATACTAGCACAGGTGTGAAAAGTGGTTTTTCAACACTAACACAAGTGCGAAAAGTGGTTTTTCAACACTAACACAAGTGTGAAAAGTGGTTTTTCAACACTATCACAAGTGCAAAAGGTGTTTTTCCCACACTAACACAAGTGCAAAAGTGGTTTTCTGCACCAACACAAGTGCGAAAAGTGGTTTTTCAACACTAACACAAGTGCGAAAAGTCGTTTTTCAACACTATCACAAGTGCAAAAAGTGTTTTTTCCACACTAATACAAGTGCAAAAGTGGTTTCCTGCACCAACACAAGTGCATAAAGTGGTTTTTCAACACAAACAAAAGTGCGAAAAGTGGTTTTTCAACACTAACACAAGTGCGACAAGTGGTTTTTCAACACTAACACAAGTGCAAAAAGTGGTTTTTCCACACTAATACAAGTGCAAAAGTGGTTTCCTGCACCAACACAAGTGCGAAAAGTGGTTTTTCAACACTAACACAAGTGTGAAAAGTGGTTTTTCAACACTATCACAAGTGCAATAAGTGTTTTTTCCACACTAATACATGTGCAAAAGTGGTTTCCTGCACCAACACAAGTGCGAACAGTGGTTTTTCAACACTAACACAAGTGCGAAAAGTGGTTTTTCAACACTAACACAAGTGCGAAAAGTGTTTTTTCTACACTAATACATGTGCAAAAGTGGTTTCCTGCACCAACACAAGTGCGAAAAGTGGTTTTTCAACACTAACACAAGTGCGAAAAGTGGTTTTTCAACACTAACACAAGTGCGAAAAGTGGTTTTTCAACACTAACACAAGTGCGAAAAGTGGTTTTTCCACACTAATACAAGTGCAAAAGTGGTTTCCTGCACCAACACAAGTGCGAAAAGTGGTTTTTCAACACTAACACAAGTGCGAAAAGTAGTTTTTCAACACTATCACAAGTGCAAAAAGTGGTTTTTCCACACTAATACAAGTGCAAAAGTGGTTTCCTGCACCAACACAAGTGCGAAAAGTGGTTTTTCAACACTAACACAAGTGTGAAAAGTGGTTTTTCAACACTATCACAAGTGCAAAAAGTGTTTTTTCCACACCAATACAAGTGCAAAAGTGGTTTCCTGCACCAACACAAGTGCGAAAAGTGGTTTGTCAACACTAACACAAGTGCGAAAAGTGGTTTTTCAACACTAACACAAGTGCGAAAAGTGTTTTTCCACACTTATACAAGTGCAAAAGTGGTTTCCTGCACCAACACAAGTGCGAAAAGTGGTTTTTCAACACTAACACAAGTGCGAAAAGTGGTTTTTCAAAATTAACACAAGTGCGAAAAGTGGTTTTTCAACACTAACACAAGTGCGAAAAGTGGTTTTTCCACACTAATACAAGTGCAAAAGTGGTTTCCTGCACCAACACAAGTGCGAAAAGTGGTTTTTCAACACTAACACAAGTGCGAAAAGTGGTTTTTCAACACTAACACAAGTGCGAAAAGTGGTTCTTCAACACTAACACAAGTGCGAAAAGTGGTTTTTCCACACTAATACAAGTGCAAAAGTGGTTTTCTGCACCAACACAAGTGCGAAAAGTGGTTTTTCAACACTAACACAAGTGCGAAAAGTGGTTTTTCAACACTAACACAAGTGCGAAAAGTGGTTTTTCCACACTAATACAAGTGCAAAAGTGGTTTTCTGCACCAACACAAGTGCAAAAAGTGGTTTTTCAACACTAACACAAGTGCGAAAAGTGGTTTTTCAACACTAACACAAGTGCGAAAAGTGGTTTTTCAACACTAACACAAGTGCGAAAAGTGTTTTTTCCACACTAATACAAGTGCAAAAGTGGTTTCCTGCACCAACACAAGTGCGAAAAGTGGTTTTTCAACACTAACACAAGTGTGAAAAGTGGTTTTTCAACACTATCACAAGTGCAAAAAGAGGTTTTTCCACACTAATACAAGTGCAAAAGTGGTTTCCTGCACCAACGCAAGGGCGAAAAGTGGTTTTTCAACACTAACACAAGTGCGAAAAGTGGTTTTTCAACACTATCACAAGTGCAAAAAGTGGTTTTTCCACACTAATACAAGTGCGAAAAGTGGTTTCCTGCACCAACACAAGTGCGAAAAGTGGTTTTTCAACACTAACACAAGTGTGAAAAGTGGTTTTTCAACACTAACACAAGTGCGAAAAGTGGTTTTTCCACACTAATAGAAGTGCAAAAGTGGTTTCCTGCACCAACACAAGTGCAAAAAGTGGTTTTTCAACACTAACACAAGTGCAAAAAGTGGTTTTTCAACACCATCACAAGTGCAAAAAGTGTTTTTCCACACTAATACAAGTGCAAAAGTGGTTTCCTGCACCAACACAAGTGCGAAAAGTGGTTTTTCAACACTAACACAAGTGCGAAAAGTGGTTTTTCAACACTATCACAAGTGCAAAAAGTGTTTTTTCCACACTAATACAAGTGCAAAAGTGGTTTCCTGCACCAACACAAGTGCGAAAAGTGGTTTTTCAACACTAACACAAGTGCGAAAAGTGGTTTTTCAACACTAACACAAGTGCGAAAAGTGTTTTTTCCACACTAATACAAGTGCAAAAGTGGTTTCCTGCACCAACACAAGTGCGAAAAGTGGTTTTTCAACGCTAACACAAGTGCGAAAAGTGGTTTTTCAACACTAACACAAGTGCGAAAAGTGGCTTTTCAACACTAACACAAGTGCGAAAAGTGGTTTTTCCACACTAATACAAGTGCAAAAGTGGTTTCCTGCACCAACACAAGTGCGAAAAGTGGTTTTTCAACACTAACACGAGTGCGAAAAGTGGTTTTTCAACACTAACACAACACTAATACAAGTGCAAAAGTGGTTTCCTGCACCAACACAAGTGCGAAAAGTGGTTTTTCAACACTAACACAAGTGCAAAAAGTGGTTTTTCAACACTATCACAAGTGCAATAAGTGTTTTTTCCACACTAATACAAGTGCAAAAGTGGTTTCCTGCACCAACACAAGTGCGAAAAGTGGTTTTTCAACACTAACACAAGTGCGAAAAGTGGTTTTTCCACACTACTACATGTGCAAAAGTGGTTTCCTGCACCAACACAGGTGCGAAAAGTGGTTTTTCAACACTAACACAACTGCAAAAAGTGGTTTTTCAACACTAACACAAGTGCGAAAAGTGGTTTTTCCACACTAATACAAGTGCAAAAGTGGTTTCCTGCACCAACACAAGTGCGAAAAGTGGTTTTTCAACACTAACACAAGTGCGAAAAGTGGTTTTTCAACACTATCACAAGTGCAAAAAGTGTTTTTTCCACACTAATACAAGTGCAAAAGTGGTTTCCTGCACCAACACAAGTGCGAAAAGTGGTTTTTCAACACTAACACAAGTGCGAAAAGTGGTTTTTCAACACTAACACAAGTGCGAAAAGTGTTTTTTCCACACTAATACAAGTGCAAAAGTGGTTTCCTGCACCAACACAAGTGCGAAAAGTGGTTTTTCAACACTAACACAAGTGCGAAAAGTGGTTTTCCAACACTATCACAAGTGCAAAAAGTGTTTTTTCCACACTAATACAAGTGCAAAAGTGGTTTTCCTGCACCAACACAAGTGCGAAAAGTGGTTTTTCAACACCAACACAAGTGCGAAAAGTGGTTTTTCAACACTAACACAAGTGCGAAAAGTGTTTTTTCAACACTAATACAAGTGCAAAAGTGGTTTCCTGCACCAACACAAGTGCGAAAAGTGGTTTTTCAACACTAACACAAGTGCGAAAAGTGGTTTTTCAACACTAACACAAGTGCGAAAAGTGGTTTTTCAACACTAACACAAGTGCGAAAAGTGGTTTTTCCACACTAATACAAGTGCAAAAGTGGTTTCCTGCACCAACACAAGTGCGAAAAGTGGTTTTTCAACACTAACACAAGTGCGAAAAGTGGTTTTTCAACACTATCACAAGTGCAAAAAGTGTTTTTTCCACACTAATACAAGTGCAAAAGTGGTTTCCTGCACCAACACAAGTGCAAAAAGAGGTTTTTCAACACTAACACAAGTGCGAAAAGTGGTTTTTCAACACTAATACAAGTGCGAAAAGTGTTTTTTCCACACTAATACAAGTGCAAAAGTGGTTTCCTGCACCAACACAAGTGCGAAAAGTGGTTTTTCAACATTAACACAAGTGCGAAAAGTGGTTTTTCAACACTAACACAAGTGCGAAAAGTGGTTTTTCAACACTAACACAAGTGCGAAAAGTGGTTTTTCCACACTAATACAAGTGCAAAAGTGGTTTCCTGCACCAACACAAGTGCGAAAAGTGGTTTTTCAACACTAACACAAGTGCGAAAAGTGGTTTTTCAACACTAACACAAGTGCAAAAAGTATTTTTTCAACACTAACACAAGTGCGAAAAGTGGTTTTTCCACACTAATACAAGTGCGAAAAGTGGTTTCCTGCACCAACACAAGTGCGAAAAGTAATTTTTCAACACTAACACAAGTGCGAAAAGTGGTTTTTCAACACTATCACAAGTGCAAAAAGTGTTTTTCCCATGCTAATACAAGTGCAAAAGTGGTTTCCTGCACCAACACAAGTGCGAAAAATGGTTTTTCAACACTAACACAAGTGCGAAAAGTGGTTTTTCAACACTAACACAAGTGCGAAAAGTGGTTTTTCAACACTAACACAAGTGCGAAAAGTGGTTTTTCCACACTAATACAAGTGCAAAAGTGGTTTTCCTGCACCAACACAAGTGCGAAAATGGTTTTTCAACACTAACACAAGTGCAAATAGTGGTTTTCAATGCCAGCACAAGTGTGGAAAGTGGTTTTGCAACACTAACACAAGTGCAAAAAGTGGTTTTCAATGCCAGCACAAGTGCGGAGAGTGGTTTTGCAATACGAGCACATGTGTGAAAAGTGGTTTTTAATGCCAGCGCAAGTGTGGAAAGTGGTTTTTTCAATACTAGCACATGTATGTAAAGTGGTTTTCAATGCCAGCTTAAGTCTGCAAAATGGTTTTGCAACACTAACACAAGTGCAAATAGTGGTTTTCAATGACAGCACAAGTGTGCAAAGTGGTTTTGCAACACTAACACAAGTGCAAATAGTGGTTTTCCAATGCCAGCACAAGTGCGGAAAGTGGTTCTGTAACACTATCTCAAGTGCGGAAAGTGGTTTTAAACGCCAGCACAAATGTGGGAAGTGTTTTTCAACATGAGCACAAGTGCGATCAGTGGTTTTTCAACACTAACCCAATTGCGAAAAGTGGTTTTCAACACCAGCACGAGTTCGGAAAGTGGTTTTCAATGCCAGCACAAGTGTGGAAATTGGCTTTGCCACACTAAGAAAAATGCGAATTGTGGTTTTCAACATGAGCGCAAGCGCGGAAAGTGGTTTTTTAACACGACCATGAGTTCGGAGAGTGGTTTTCAACACTAATACAAGTGTGGGAAGTGTTTTTCAACACGAGCACAAGTGCAAAAGTGTTTCTTAACACTAACACAAGTGCATTAATTGGTTTTGCAACACTAACACAAGTGCAAAAAGTGGTTTTCAACACTAGCACAAGTGCAAAAAGTGGTTTTCAACACTAACACAAGTGCAAAAAGTGGTTTCCAACACAAACCAAAGTGCGAAAAGTTGTGTTCAACACCAGCACAAGTGCGGAAAGTGGTTTTGCAACACTAGCACAAGTGTAGAACGTGGTTTTCAACATGAGTGCAAGTGTGGAGAGTGGTTTTCAAACGCCAGCATAAGTGCGAAAAGTGGTTTTGCAACACTAACACAAGTGCGAAAAGTGGTTTTTCCACACTAATAGAAGTGCAAAAGTGGTTTCCTGCACCAACACAAGTGCAAAAAGTGGTTTTTCAACACTAACGCAAGTGCAAAAAGTGGTTTTTCAACACCATCACAAGTGCAAAAAGTGTTTTTCCACACTAATACAAGTGCAAAAGTGGTTTCCTGCACCAACACAAGTGCGAAAAGTGGTTTTTCAACACTAACACAAGTGCGAAAAGTGGTTTTTCAACACTATCACAAGTGCAAAAAGTGTTTTTTCCACACTAATACAAGTGCAAAAGTGGTTTCCTGCACCAACACAAGTGCGAAAAGTGGTTTTTCAACACTAACACAAGTGCGAAAAGTGGTTTTTCAACACTAACACAAGTGCGAAAAGTGTTTTTTCCACACTAATACAAGTGCAAAAGTGGTTTCCTGCACCAACACAAGTGCGAAAAGTGGTTTTTCAACACTAACACAAGTGCGAAAAGTGGTTTTTCAACACTAACACAAGTGCGAAAAGTGGCTTTTCAACACTAACACAAGTGCGAAAAGTGGTTTTTCCACACTAATACAAGTGCAAAAGTGGTTTCCTGCACCAACACAAGTGCGAAAAGTGGTTTTTCAACACTAACACGAGTGCGAAAAGTGGTTTTTCAACACTAACACAACACTAATACAAGTGCAAAAGTGGTTTCCTGCACCAACACAAGTGCGAAAAGTGGTTTTTCAACACTAACACAAGTGCAAAAAGTGGTTTTTCAACACTATCACAAGTGCAATAAGTGTTTTTTCCACACTAATACAAGTGCAAAAGTGGTTTCCTGCACCAACACAAGTGCGAAAAGTGGTTTTTCAACACTAACACAAGTGCGAAAAGTGGTTTTTCCACACTAATACATGTGCAAAAGTGGTTTCCTGCACCAACACAAGTGCGAAAAGTGGTTTTTCAACACTAACACAACTGCAAAAAGTGGTTTTTCAACACTAACACAAGTGCGAAAAGTGGTTTTTCCACACTAATACAAGTGCAAAAGTGGTTTCCTGCACCAACACAAGTGCGAAAAGTGGTTTTTCAACACTAACACAAGTGCGAAAAGTGGTTTTTCAACACTATCACAAGTGCAAAAAGTGTTTTTTCCACACTAATACAAGTGCAAAAGTGGTTTCCTGCACCAACACAAGTGCGAAAAGTGGTTTTTCAACACTAACACAAGTGCGAAAAGTGGTTTTTCAACACTAACACAAGTGCGAAAAGTGTTTTTTCCACACTAATACAAGTGCAAAAGTGGTTTCCTGCACCAACACAAGTGCGAAAAGTGGTTTTTCAACACTAACACAAGTGCGAAAAGTGGTTTTCCAACACTATCACAAGTGCAAAAAGTGTTTTTTCCACACTAATACAAGTGCAAAAGTGGTTTTCCTGCACCAACACAAGTGCGAAAAGTGGTTTTTCAACACCAACACAAGTGCGAAAAGTGGTTTTTCAACACTAACACAAGTGCGAAAAGTGTTTTTTCAACACTAATACAAGTGCAAAAGTGGTTTCCTGCACCAACACAAGTGCGAAAAGTGGTTTTTCAACACTAACACAAGTGCGAAAAGTGGTTTTTCAACACTAACACAAGTGCGAAAAGTGGTTTTTCAACACTAACACAAGTGCGAAAAGTGGTTTTTCAACACTAACACAAGTGCGAAAAGTGTTTTTTCCACACTAATACAAGTGCAAAAGTGGTTTCCTGCACCAACACAAGTGCGAAAAGTGGTTTTTCAACACTAACACAAGTGCGAAAAGTGGTTTTTCAACACTAACACAAGTGCGAAAAGTGTTTTTTCCACACTAATACAAGTGCAAAAGTGGTTTCCTGCACCAACACAAGTGCGAAAAGTGGTTTTTCAACACTAACACAAGTGCGAAAAGTGGTTTTTCAACACTAACACAAGTGCGAAAAGTGGCTTTTCAACACTAACACAAGTGCGAAAAGTGGTTTTTCCACACTAATACAAGTGCAAAAGTGGTTTCCTGCACCAACACAAGTGCGAAAAGTGGTTTTTCAACACTAACACGAGTGCGAAAAGTGGTTTTTCAACACTAACACAACACTAATACAAGTGCAAAAGTGGTTTCCTGCACCAACACAAGTGCGAAAAGTGGTTTTTCAACACTAACACAAGTGCAAAAAGTGGTTTTTCAACACTATCACAAGTGCAATAAGAGTTTTTTCCACACTAATACAAGTGCAAAAGTGGTTTCCTGCACCAACACAAGTGCGAAAAGTGGTTTTTCAACACTAACACAAGTGCAAAAAGTGGTTTTTCCACACTAATACATGTGCAAAAGTGGTTTCCTGCACCAACACAAGTGCGAAAAGTGGTTTTTCAACACTAACACAACTGCAAAAAGTGGTTTTTCAACACTAACACAAGTGCGAAAAGTGGTTTTTCCACACTAATACAAGTGCAAAAGTGGTTTCCTGCACCAACACAAGTGCGAAAAGTGGTTTTTCAACACTAACACAAGTGCGAAAAGTGGTTTTTCAACACTATCACAAGTGCAAAAAGTGTTTTTTCCACACTAATACAAGTGCAAAAGTGGTTTCCTGCACCAACACAAGTGCGAAAAGTGGTTTTTCAACACTAACACAAGTGCGAAAAGTGGTTTTTCAACACTAACACAAGTGCGAAAAGTGTTTTTTCCACACTAATACAAGTGCAAAAGTGGTTTCCTGCACCAACACAAGTGCGAAAAGTGGTTTTTCAACACTAACACAAGTGCGAAAAGTGGTTTTCCAACACTATCACAAGTGCAAAAAGTGTTTTTTCCACACTAATACAAGTGCAAAAGTGGTTTTCCTGCACCAACACAAGTGCGAAAAGTGGTTTTTCAACACCAACACAAGTGCGAAAAGTGGTTTTTCAACACTAACACAAGTGCGAAAAGTGTTTTTTCAACACTAATACAAGTGCAAAAGTGGTTTCCTGCACCAACACAAGTGCGAAAAGTGGTTTTTCAACACTAACACAAGTGCGAAAAGTGGTTTTTCAACACTAACACAAGTGCGAAAAGTGGTTTTTCAACACTAACACAAGTGCGAAAAGTGGTTTTTCAACACTAACACAAGTGCGAAAAGTGTTTTTTCCACACTAATACAAGTGCAAAAGTGGTTTCCTGCACCAACACAAGTGCGAAAAGTGGTTTTTCAACACTAACACAAGTGCGAAAAGTGGTTTTCCAACACTATCACAAGTGCAAAAAGTGTTTTTTCCACACTAATACAAGTGCAAAAGTGGTTTTCCTGCACCAACACAAGTGCGAAAAGTGGTTTTTCAACACCAACACAAGTGCGAAAAGTGGTTTTTCAACACTAACACAAGTGCGAAAAGTGTTTTTTCAACACTAATACAAGTGCAAAAGTGGTTTCCTGCACCAACACAAGTGCGAAAAGTGGTTTTTCAACACTAACACAAGTGCGAAAAGTGGTTTTTCAACACTAACACAAGTGCGAAAAGTGGTTTTTCAACACTAACACAAGTGCGAAAAGTGGTTTTTCCACACTAATACAAGTGCAAAAGTGGTTTCCTGCACCAATACAAGTGCGAAAAGTGGTTTTTCAACACTAACACAAGTGCGAAAAGTGGTTTTTCAACACTATCACAAGTGCAAAAAGTGTTTTTTCCACACTAATACAAGTGCAAAAGTGGTTTCCTGCACCAACACAAGTGCAAAAAGAGGTTTTTCAACACTAACACAAGTGCGAAAAGTGGTTTTTCAACACTAATACAAGTGCGAAAAGTGGTTTTTCAACACTAACACAAGTGCGAAAAGTGGTTTTTCAACACTAACACAAGTGCGAAAAGTGTTTTTTCCACACTAATACAAGTGCAAAAGTGGTTTCCTGCACCAACACAAGTGCGAAAAGTGGTTTTTCAACATTAACACAAGTGCGAAAAGTGGTTTTTCAACACTAACACAAGTGCGAAAAGTGGTTTTTCAACACTAACACAAGTGCGAAAAGTGGTTTTTCCACACTAATACAAGTGCAAAAGTGGTTTCCTGCACCAACACAAGTGCGAAAAGTGGTTTTTCAACACTAACACAAGTGCGAAAAGTGGTTTTTCAACACTAACACAAGTGCAAAAAGTATTTTTTCAACACTAACACAAGTGCGAAAAGTGATTTTTCCACACTAATACAAGTGCGAAAAGTGGTTTCCTGCACCAACACAAGTGCGAAAAGTAATTTTTCAACACTAACACAAGTGCGAAAAGTGGTTTTTCAACACTATCACAAGTGCAAAAAGTGTTTTTCCCATGCTAATACAAGTGCAAAAGTCGTTTCCTGCACCAACACAAGTGCGAAAAATGGTTTTTCAACACTAACACAAGTGCGAAAAGTGGTTTTTCAACACTAACACAAGTGCGAAAAGTGGTTTTTCAACACTAACACAAGTGCGAAAAGTGGTTTTTCCACACTAATACAAGTGCAATAGTGGTTTTCCTGCACCAACACAAGTGCGAAAATGGTTTTTCAACACTAACACAAGTGCAAATAGTGGTTTTCAATGCCAGCACAAGTGTGGAAAGTGGTTTTGCAACACTAACACAAGTGCAAAAAGTGGTTTTCAATGCCAGCACAAGTGCGGAGAGTGGTTTTGCAATACGAGCACATGTGTGAAAAGTGGTTTTTAATGCCAGCGCAAGTGTGGAAAGTGGTTTTTTCAATACTAGCACATGTATGTAAAGTGGTTTTCAATGCCAGCTTAAGTCTGCAAAATGGTTTTGCAACACTAACACAAGTGCAAATAGTGGTTTTCAATGACAGCACAAGTGTGCAAAGTGGTTTTGCAACACTAACACAAGTGCAAATAGTGGTTTTCCAATGCCAGCACAAGTGCGGAAAGTGGTTCTGTAACACTATCTCAAGTGCGGAAAGTGGTTTTAAACGCCAGCACAAATGTGGGAAGTGTTTTTCAACATGAGCACAAGTGCGATCAGTGGTTTTTCAACACTAACCCAATTGCGAAAAGTGGTTTTCAACACCAGCACGAGTTCGGAAAGTGGTTTTCAATGCCAGCACAAGTGTGTAAATTGGCTTTGCCACACTAAGAAAAATGCGAATTGTGGTTTTCAACATGAGCGCAAGCGCGGAAAGTGGTTTTTTAACACGACCATGAGTTCGGAGAGTGGTTTTCAACACTAATACAAGTGTGGGAAGTGTTTTTCAACACGAGCACAAGTGCAAAAGTGTTTCTTAACACTAACACAAGTGCATTAATTGGTTTTGCAACACTAACACAAGTGCAAAAAGTGGTTTTCAACACTAGCACAAGTGCAAAAAGTGGTTTTCAACACTAACACAAGTGCAAAAAGTGGTTTCCAACACAAACCAAAGTGCGAAAAGTTGTGTTCAACACCAGCACAAGTGCGGAAAGTGGTTTTGCAACACTAGCACAAGTGTAGAACGTGGTTTTCAACATGAGTGCAAGTGTGGAGAGTGGTTTTCAAACGCCAGCATAAGTGCGAAAAGTGGTTTTGCAACACTAACACAAGTGTGAAAGTGGTTTTCAACACCAGCAAAAGTGTGGAAAGTGGTTTTTCCAATACCAGCACAGGTGTGAAAAGTGGTTTTCAATGCGAGAACAAGTGCGGAAAGTGGTTCTGCAACACCAACACAAGTGCGGAAAGTGGTTTTCAACGCCAGCACAAGTGCGGAAAGTGGTTCTGCAACACTAGCTCAAGTGTAGAACGTGGTTTTCAACATGAGTGCAAGTGTGGAGAGTGGTTTTCAAACGCCAGCATAAGTGCGAAAAGTGGTTTTGCAACACTAACACAAGTGCGAAAAGTGTTTTTTCCACACTAATACAAGTGCAAAAGTGGTTTCCTGCACCAACATAAGTGCGAAAAGTGGTTTTTCAACACTAACACAAGTGCGAAAAGTGGTTTTTCAACACTAACACAAGTGTGAAAAGTGGTTTTTCAACACTATCACAAGTGCAAAAGGTGTTTTTCCCACACTAATACAAGTGCAAAAGTGGTTTCCTGCACCAACACAAGTGCGAAATGTGGTTTTTCAACACTAACACAAGTGCGAAAAGTCGTTTTTCAACACTAACACAAGTGCGAAAAGTGTTTTTTCCACACTAATACAAGTGCAAAAGTGGTTTCCTGCACCAACACAAGTGCGAAAAGTGGTTTTTCAACATTAACACAAGTGCGAAAAGTGTTTTTTCCACACTAATACAAGTGCAAAAGTGGTTTCCTGCACCAACACAAGTGCGAAAAGTGGTTTTTCAACACTAACACAAGTGCGAAAAGTGTTTTTTCCACACTAATACAAGTGCAAAAGTGGTTTCCTGCACCAACACAAGTGCGAAAAGTGGTTTTTCAACACTAACACAAGTGCGAAAAGTGGTTTCCTGCACCAACACAAGTGCGAAAAGTGGTTTTTCAACACTAACACAAGTGCGAAAAGTGGTTTTTCAACACTATCACAAGTGCAAAAAGTGTTTTTTCCACACTAATACAAGTGCAAAAGTGGTTTCCTGCACCAACACAAGTGCATAAAGTGGTTTTTCAACACTAACAAAAGTGCGAAAAGTGGTTTTTCAACACTAACACAAGTGCGACAAGTGGTTTTTCAACACTAACTCAAGTGCAAAAAGTGGTTTTACCACACTAATACAAGTGCAAAAGTGGTTTCCTGCACCAACACAAGTGCGAAAAGTGGTTTTTCAACACTAACACAAGTGTGAAAAGTGGTTTTTCAACACTATCACAAGTGCAATAAGTGTTTTTTCCACACTAATACATGTGCAAAAGTGGTTTCCTGCACCAACACAAGTGCGAACAGTGGTTTTTCAACACTAACACAAGTGCGAAAAGTGGTTTTTCAACACTAACACAAGTGCGAAAAGTGTTTTTTTTACACTAATACAAGTGCAAAAGTGGTTTCCTGCACCAACACAAGTGCGAAAAGTGGTTTTTCAACACTAACACAAGTGTGAAAAGTGGTTTTTCAACACTAACACAAGTGCGAAAAGTGGTTTTTCAACACTAACACAAGTGCGAAAAGTGGTTTTTCCACACTAATACAAGTGCAAAAGTGGTTTCCTGCACCAACACAAGTGCGAAAAGTGGTTTTTCAACACTAACACAAGTGCGAAAAGTGGTTTTTCAACACTATCACAAGTGCAAAAAGTGGTTTTTCCACACTAATACAAGTGCAAAAGTGGTTTCCTGCACCAACACAAGTGCGAAAAGTGGTTTTTCAACACTAACACAAGTGTGAAAAGTGGTTTTTCAACACTATCACAAGTGCAAAAAGTGTTTTTTCCACACCAAAGAAGTGCAAAAGTGGTTTCCTGCACCAACACAAGTGCGAAAAGTGGTTTGTCAACACTAACACAAGTGCGAAAAGTGGTTTTTCAACACTAACACAAGTGCGAAAAGTGTTTTTCCACACTTATACAAGTGCAAAAGTGGTTTCCTGCACCAACACAAGTGCGAAAAGTGGTTTTTCAACACTAACACAAGTGCGAAAAGTGGTTTTTCAAAACTAACACAAGTGCGAAAAGTGGTTTTTCAACACTAACACAAGTGCGAAAAGTGGTTTTTCCACACTAATACAAGTGCAAAAGTGGTTTCCTGCACCAACACAAGTGCGAAAAGTGGTTTTTCAACACTAACACAAGTGCGAAAAGTGGTTTTTCAACACTAACACAAGTGCGAAAAGTGGTTTTTCCACACTAATACAAGTGCAAAAGTGGTTTTCTGCACCAACACAAGTGCGAAAAGTGGTTTTTCAACACTAACACAAGTGCGAAAAGTGGTTTTTCAACACTATCACAAGTGCAATAAGTGTTTTTTCCACACTAATACAAGTGCAAAAGTGGTTTCCTGCACCAACACAAGTGCGAAAAGTGGTTTTTCAACACTAACACAAGTGCAAAAAGTGGTTTTTCAACACTAACACAAGTGCGAAAAGTGGTTTTTCAACACTAACACAAGTGCGAAAAGTGGTTTTTCAACACTAACACAAGTGCGAAAAGTGTTTTTTCCACACTAATACAAGTGCAAAAAGTGGTTTCCTGCACCAACACAAGTGCGAAAAGTGGTTTTTCAACACTAACACAAGTGCGAAAAGTGGTTTTTCAACACTATCACAAGTGCAAAAAGAGGTTTTTCCACACTAATACAAGTGCAAAAGTGGTTTCCTGCACCAACGCAAGGGCGAAAAGTGGTTTTTCAACACTAACACAAGTGCGAAAAGTGGTTTTTCAACACTATCACAAGTGCAAAAAGTGGTTTTTCCACACTAATACAAGTGCGAAAAGTGGTTTCCTGCACCAACACAAGTGCGAAAAGTGGTTTTTCAACACTAACACAAGTGCGAAAAGTGGTTTTTCAACACTAACACAAGTGCGAAAAAGTGGTTTTTCCACACTAATAGAAGTGCAAAAGTGGTTTCCTGCACCAACACAAGTGCAAAAAGTGGTTTTTCAACACTAACACAAGTGCAAAAAGTGGTTTTTCAACACCATCACAAGTGCAAAAAGTGTTTTTCCACACTAATACAAGTGCAAAAGTGGTTTCCTGCACCAACACAAGTGCGAAAAGTGGTTTTTCAACACTAACACAAGTGCGAAAAGTGGTTTTTCAACACTATCACAAGTGCAAAAAGTGTTTTTTCCACACTAATACAAGTGCAAAAGTGGTTTCCTGCACCAACACAAGTGCGAAAAGTGGTTTTTCAACACTAACACAAGTGCGAAAAGTGGTTTTTCAACACTAACACAAGTGCGAAAAGTGTTTTTTTCCACACTAATACAAGTGCAAAAGTGGTTTCCTGCACCAACACAAGTGCGAAAAGTGGTTTTTCAACACTAACACAAGTGCGAAAAGTGGTTTTTCAACACTAACACAAGTGCGAAAAGTGGTTTTTTCCACACTAATACAAGTGCAAAAGTGGTTTCCTGCACCAACACAAGTGCGAAAAGTGGTTTTTCAACACTAACACGAGTGCGAAAAGTGGTTTTTCAACACTAACACAAGTGCGAAAAGTGGTTTTTCAACACTAACACAAGTGTCAAAAGTGGTTTTTCAACACTAATACAAGTGCAAAAGTGGTTTCCTGCACCAACACAAGTGCGAAAAGTGGTTTTTCAACACTAACACAAGTGCGAAAAGTGGTTTTTCAACACTATCACAAGTGCAATAAGTGTTTTTTTCCACACTAATACAAGTGCAAAAGTGGTTTCCTGCACCAACACAAGTGCGAAAAGTGGTTTTTCAACACTAACACAAGTGCAAAAAGTGGTTTTTCAACACTAACACAAGTGCGAAAAGTGGTTTTTCAACACTAACACAAGTGCGAAAAGTGGTTTTTCAACACTAACACAAGTGCGAAAAGTGGTTTTTCAACACTAACACAAGTGCGAAAAGTGTTTTTTCCACACTAATACAAGTGCAAAAGTGGTTTCCTGCACCAACACAAGTGCGAAAAGTGGTTTTTCAACACTAACACAAGTGCGAAAAGTGGTTTTTCAACACTAACACAAGTGTCAAAAGTGGTTTTTCAACACTAATACAAGTGCAAAAGTGGTTTCCTGCACCAACACAAGTGCGAAAAGTGGTTTTTCAACACTAACACAAGTGCGAAAAGTGGTTTTTCAACACTATCACAAGTGCAATAAGTGTTTTTTCCACACTAATACAAGTGCAAAAGTGGTTTCCTGCACCAACACAAGTGCGAAAAGTGGTTTTTCAACACTAACACAAGTGCAAAAAGTGGTTTTTCAACACTAACACAAGTGCGAAAAGTGGTTTTTCAACACTAACACAAGTGCGAAAAGTGGTTTTTCAACACTAACACAAGTGCGAAAAGTGGTTTTTCAACACTAACACAAGTGCGAAAAGTGTTTTTTCCACACTAATACAAGTGCAAAAGTGGTTTCCTGCACCAACACAAGTGCGAAAAGTGGTTTTTCAACACTAACACAAGTGCGAAAAGTGGTTTTTCAACACTAACACAAGTGCGAAAAGTGGTTTTTCAACACTAACACAAGTGCGAAAAGTGGTTTTTCAACATTAACACAAGTGCGAAAAGTGGTTTTTCCACACTAATACAAGTGCAAAAGTGGTTTCCTGCACCAACACAAGAGCAAAAAAGTGGTTTTTCAACACTAACACAAGTGCGAAAAGTGGTTTTTCAACACTAACACAAGTGCGAAAAGTGGTTTTTCCACACTAATACAAGTGCAAAAGTGGTTTCCTGCACCAACACAAGTGCGAAAAGTGGTTTTTCAACACTAACACAAGTGCGAAAAGTGGTTTTTCAACAATAACACAAGTGCGAAAAGTGGTTTTTCCACACTAATACAAGTGCAAAAGTGGTTTCCTGCACCAACACAAGTGCGAAAAGTGGTTTTTCAACACTAACACAAGTGCGAAAAGTGGTTTTTCAACACTAACACAAGTGCGAAAAGTGGTTTTCAACACTATCACAAGTGCAAAAAGTGTTTTTTCCACACCAATACAAGTGCAAAAGTGGTTTTCTGCACCAACACAAGTGCGAAAAGTGGTTTTTCAACACTAACACAAGTGCGAAAAGTGGTTTTTCAACACTATCACAAGTGCAAAAAGTGTTTTTTCCACACCAATACAAGTGCAAAAGTGGTTTTCTGCACCAACACAAGTGCGAAAAGTGGTTTTTCAACACTAACACAAGTGCGAAAAGTGGTTTTTCAACACTATCACAAGTGCAATAAGTGTTTTTTTCCACACTAATACAAGTGCCAAAGTGGTTTCCTGCACCAACACAAGTGCGAAAAGTGGTTTTTCAACACTAACACAAGTGCAAAAAGTGGTTTTTCAACACTAACACAAGTGCGAAAAGTGGTTTTTCAACACTAACACAAGTGCGAAAAGTGGTTTTTCAACACTAACACAAGTGCGAAAAGTGTTTTTTCCACACTAATACAAGTGCAAAAGTGGTTTCCTGCACCAACACAAGTGCGAAAAGTGGTTTTTCAACACTAACACAAGTGCGAAAAGTGGTTTTTCAACACTAACACAAGTGCAAAAAGTGGTTTTTCAACACTAACACAAGTGCGAAAAGTGGTTTTTCAACATTAACACAAGTGTGAAAAGTGGTTTTTCCACACTAATACAAGTGCAAAAGTGGTTTCCTGCACCAACACAAGTGCAAAAAGTGGTTTTTCAACACTAACACAAGTGCGAAAAGTGGTTTTTCAACACTAACACAAGTGCGAAAAGTGGTTTTTCCACACTAATACAAGTGCAAAAGTGGTTTCCTGCACCAACACAAGTGCGAAAAGTGGTTTTTCAACACTAACACAAGTGCGAAAAGTGGTTTTTCAACACTAACACAAGTGCGAAAAGTGGTTTTTCCACACTAATACAAGTGCAAAAGTGGTTTCCTGCACCAACACAAGTGCGAAAAGTGGTTTTTCAACACTAACACAAGTGCGAAAAGTGGTTTTTCAACACTAACACAAGTGCGAAAAGTGGTTTTTCCACACTAATGCAAGTGCAAAAGTGGTTTCCTGCACCAACACAAGTGCGAAAAGTGGATTTTCAACACTAACACAAGTGCGAAAAGTGGTTTTTCAACACTATCACAAGTGCAAAAAGTGTTTTTTCCACACCAATACAAGTGCAAAAGTGGTTTCCTGCACCAACACAAGTGCGAAAAGTGGTTTTTCAACACTAACACAAGTGCGAAAAGTGGTTTTTCAACACTAACACAAGTGGGAAAAGTGGTTTTTCCACACTAATACAAGTGCAAAAGTGGTTTCCTGCACCAACACAAGTGCGAAAAGTGGTTTTTCAACACTAACACAAGTGCAAAAAGTGGTTTTTCAACACTATCACAAGTGCAAAAAGTGTTTTTTCCACACTAATACAAGTGCAAAAGTGGTTTCCTGCACCAACACAAGTGCGAAAAGTGGTTTTTCAACACTAACACAAGTGCGAAAAGTGGTTTTTCAACACTAACACAAGTGCGAAAAGTGGTTTTTCAACACTAACACAAGTGCGAAAAGTGGTTTTTCCACACTAATACAAGTGCAAAAGTGGTTTCCTGCTCCAACACAAGTGCGAAAAGTGGTTTTTCAACACTAACACAAGTGCGAAAAGTGGTTTTTCAACACTATCACAAGTGCAACTAGAACGGGCACTCGGTAGAGCGCATACCTTCGCCGCAGCTACTGTTCTGTACTTGGCATGGGAGTGTAGGGAACAGAACAGTGAACAGTTTGGTGCTGATTTCATGCAAATCGGATAAGAATTGACCGAGTTATGACAAAAAACGCACATTTTGCAAGGTCGTGACCCCCCTGACTTTTGACCCCCAACCGCTAACAAGGGTAATGTCTTCTCTGGGTCATGTCGTATATCACAAGATCGGGCATTGAATTCTGAACATTTTGGCATTAGTTGCATGCCAATTGGATAAAAATTGACCGCGCTATGGTAAAAATACGATTTTGACCTTTTCGTGACCTTGACCTTGAGCTTTGACCCGATTGCTCCCAAAATCTAATCAAATGTGTCCCGTATAATAACCAATCATCCCACCAAATTTCATGCAATTCGGTTGAATACTTTTTGAGTTATGCGAATAACATACACACACACACACACACACAGACATACAAATAAATACACAGCGATCAAAACATAACCTTCCGCTTTTGCGAAGGTAATAAGTGTTTTTTCCACACTAATACAAGTGCAAAAGTGGTTTTCCTGCACCAACACAAGTGCGAAAAGTGGTTTTTCAACACTAACACAAGTGCGAAAAGTGGTTTTTCAACACTAACACAAGTGCGAAAAGTGGTTTTTCAACACTAACACAAGTGCGAAAAGTGGTTTTCAACACTAACACAAGTGCGAAAAGTGGTTTTTCAACATTAACACAAGTGCGAAAAGTGGTTTTTCCACACTAATACAAGTGCAAAAGTGGTTTCCTGCACCAACACAAGTGCAAAAAGTGGTTTTTCAACACTAACACAAGTGCGAAAAGTGGTTTTTCAACACTAACACAAGTGCGAAAAGTGGTTTTTCCACACTATTACAAGTGCAAAAGTGGTTTCCTGCACCAACACAAGTGCGAAAAGTGGTTTTTCAACACTAACACAAGTGCGAAAAGTGGTTTTTCAACACTAACACAAGTGCGAAAAGTGGTTTTTCCACTCTAATACAAGTGCAAAAGTGGTTTCCTGCACCAACACAAGTGCGAAAAGTGGTTTTTCAACACTAACACAAGTGCGAAAAGTGGTTTTTCAACACTAACACAAGTGCGAAAAGTGTTTTTTCCACACTAATACAAGTGCAAAAGTGGTTTCCTGCACCAACATAAGTGCGAAAAGTGGTTTTTCAACACTAACACAAGTGCGAAAAGTGGTTTTTCAACACTAACACAAGTGTGAAAAGTGGTTTTTCAACACTAACACAAGTGCGAAAAGTGGTTTTTCCACACTAATACAAG
Organism: Myxine glutinosa; assembly: GCF_964187855.1. NCBI lineage: Eukaryota > Metazoa > Chordata > Myxini > Myxiniformes > Myxinidae > Myxine > Myxine glutinosa. Next base: position 30,947 of record NW_027619777.1, read on the forward strand.
TGCAAAAGTGGTTTCCTGCACCAACACAAGTGCGAAAAGTGGTTTTTCAACAC
>NW_027619778.1:0-30956 GCF_964187855.1 Myxine glutinosa
CCATTGTGAAATCTTCTCAAAAGTGGCGACTCCATTGTGAAATCTTCTCAAAAGTGGCGACTCCATTGTGAAATCTTCTCAAAAGTGGCGATTCCATTGTGAAATCTTCTCAAAAGTGGCGACTCCATTGTGAAATCTTCTCAAAAGTGGCGACTCCATTGTGAAATCTTCTCAAAAGTGGCGACTCCATTGTGAAATCTTCTCAAAAGTGGCGACTCCATTGTGAAATGTGTGCAAAAGTGGCGACTCCATTGTGAAATGTGTGCAAAAGTGGCGACTCCATTGTGAAATCTTCTCAAAAGTGGCGACTCCATTGTGAAATCTTCTCAAAAGTGGCGACTCCATTGTGAAATCTTCTCAAAAGTGGCGACTCCATTGTGAAATGTGTGCAAAAGTGGCGACTCCATTGTGAAATGTGTGCAAAAGTGGCGACTCCATTGTGAAATCTTCTCAAAAGTGGCGACTCCATTGTGAAATCTTCTCAAAAGTGGCGACTCCATTGTGAAATCCTCTCAAAAGTGGCGACTCCATTGTGAAATGTGTGCAAAAGTGGCGACTCCATTGTGAAATCTTCTCAAAAGTGGCGACTCCATTGTGAAATCTTCTCAAAAGTGGCGACTCCATTGTGAAATCTTCTCAAAAGTGGCGACTCCATTGTGAAATCTTCTCAAAAGTGGCGACTCCATTGTGAAATCTTCTCAAAAGTGGCGACTCCATTGTGAAATGTGTGCAAAAGTGGCGACTCCATTGTGAAATGTGTGCAAAAGTGGCGACTCCATTGTGAAATCTTCTCAAAAGTGGCGACTCCATTGTGAAATCTTCTCAAAAGTGGCGACTCCATTGTGAAATCTTCTCAAAAGTGGCGACTCCATTGTGAAATGTGTGCAAAAGTGGCGACTCCATTGTGAAATGTGTGCAAAAGTGGCGACTCCATTGTGAAATCTTCTCAAAAGTGGCGACTCCATTGTGAAATCTTCTCAAAAGTGGCGACTCCATTGTGAAATCTTCTCAAAAGTGGCGACTCCATTGTGAAATGTGTGCAAAAGTGGCGACTCCATTGTGAAATCTTCTCAAAAGTGGCGACTCCATTGTGAAATGTGTGCAAACGTGGCGACTCCATTGTGAAATGTGTGCAAAAGTGGCGACTCCATTGTGAAATGTGTGCAAAAGTGGCGACTCCATTGTGAAATCTTCTCAAAAGTGGCGACTCCATTGTGAAATGTGTGCAAAAGTGGCGACTCCATTGTGAAATCTTCTCAAAAGTGGCGACTCCATTGTGAAATCTTCTCAAAAGTGGCGACTCCATTGTGAAATCTTCTGAAAAGTGGCGACTCCATTGTGAAATCTTCTCAAAAGTGGCGACTCCATTGTGAAATGTGTGCAAAAGTGGCGACTCCATTGTGAAATGTGTGCAAAAGTGGCGACTCCATTGTGAAATCTTCTCAAAAGTGGCGACTCCATTGTGAAATCTTCTCAAAAGTGGCGACTCCATTGTGAAATGTGTGCAAAAGTGGCGACTCCATTGTGAAATGTGTGCAAAAGTGGCGACTCCATTGTGAAATCTTCTCAAAAGTGGCGACTCCATTGTGTAATCTTCTCAAAAGTGGCGACTCCATTGTGAAATCTTCTCAAAAGTGGCGACTCCATTGTGAAATCTTCTCAAAAGTGGCGACTCCATTGTGAAATGTGTGCAAAAGTGGCGACTCCATTGTGAAATCTTCTCAAAAGTGGCGACTCCATTGTGAAATCTTCTCAAAAGTGACGACTCCATTGTGAAATCTTCTCAAAAGTGGCGACTCCATTGTGAAATCTTCTCAAAAGTGGCGACTCCATTGTGAAATGTGTGCAAAAGTGGCGACTCCATTGTGAAATGTGTGCAAAAGTGGCGACTCCATTGTGAAATCTTCTCAAAAGTGGCGACTCCATTGTGAAATCTTCTCAAAAGTGGCGACTCCATTGTGAAATCTTCTCAAAAGTGGCGACTCCATTGTGAAATCTTCTCAAAAGTGGCGACTCCATTGTGAAATCTTCTCAAAAGTGGCGACTCCATTGTGAAATCTTCTCAAAAGTGGCGACTCCATTGTGAAATCTTCTCAAAAGTGGCGACTCCATTGTGAAATCTTCTCAAAAGTGGCGACTCCATTGTGAAATGTGTGCAAAAGTGGCGACTCCATTGTGAAATGTGTGCAAAAGTGGCGACTCCATTGTGAAATCTTCTCAAAAGTGGCGACTCCATTGTGAAATCTTCTCAAAAGTGGCGACTCCATTGTGAAATGTGTGCAAAAGTGGCGACTCCATTGTGAAATCTTCTCAAAAGTGGCGACTCCATTGTGAAATCTTTCAAAAGTGGCGACTCCATTGTGAAATCTTCTCAAAAGTGGCGACTCCATTGTGAAATCTTCTCAAAAGTGGCGACTCCATTGTGAAATCTTCTCAAAAGTGGCGACTCCATTGTGAAATCTTCTCAAAAGTGGCGACTCCATTGTGAAATCATCTCAAAAGTGGCGATTCCATTGTGAAATCTTCTCAAAAGTGGCGACTCCATTGTGAAATCTTCTCAAAAGTGGCGACTCCATTGTGAAATCTTCTCAAAAGTGGCGACTCCATTGTGAAATCTTCTCAAAAGTGGCGACTCCATTGTGAAATGTGTGCAAAAGTGGCGACTCCATTGTGAAATGTGTGCAAAAGTGGCGACTCCATTGTGAAATCTTCTCAAAAGTGGCGACTCCATTGTGAAATCTTCTCAAAAGTGGCGACTCCATTGTGAAATCTTCTCAAAAGTGGCGACTCCATTGTGAAATGTGTGCAAAAGTGGCGACTCCATTGTGAAATGTGTGCAAAAGTGGCGACTCCATTGTGAAATCTTCTCAAAAGTGGGCGACTCCATTGTGAAATCTTCTCAAAAGTGGCGACTCCATTGTGAAATCCTCTCAAAAGTGGCGACTCCATTGTGAAATCTTCTCAAAAGTGGCGACCCCATTGTGAAATCTTCTCAAAAGTGGCGACTCCATTGTGAAATCTTCTCAAAAGTGGCGACTCCATTGTGAAATCTTCTCAAAAGTGGCGACTCCATTGTGAAATGTGTGCAAAAGTGGCGACTCCATTGTGAAATGTGTGCAAAAGTGGCGACTCCATTGTGAAATCTTCTCAAAAGTGGCGATTCCATTGTGAAATCTTCTCAAAAGTGGCGACTGCATTGTGAAATGTGTGCAAAAGTGGCGACTCCATTGTGAAATCTTCGCAAAAGTGGCGACTCCATTGTGAAATCTTTTCAAAAGTGGCGACTCCATTGTGAAATCTTCTCAAAAGTGGCGACTCCATTGTGAAATCTTCTCAAAAGTGGCGACTCCATTGTGAAATCTTCTCAAAAGTGGCGACTCCATTGTGAAATCTTCTCAAAAGTGGCGACTCCATTGTGAAATCTTCTCAAAAGTGGCGATTCCATTGTGAAATCTTCTCAAAAGTGGCGACTCCATTGTGAAATCTTCTCAAAAGTGGCGACTCCATTGTGAAATCTTCTCAAAAGTGGCGACTCCATTGTGAAATCTTCTCAAAAGTGGCGACTCCATTGTGAAATGTGTGCAAAAGTGGCGACTCCATTGTGAAATGTGTGCAAAAGTGGCGACTCCATTGTGAAATCTTCTCAAAAGTGGCGACTCCATTGTGAAATCTTCTCAAAAGTGGCGACTCCATTGTGAAATCTTCTCAAAAGTGGCGACTCCATTGTGAAATGTGTGCAAAAGTGGCGACTCCATTGTGAAATGTGTGCAAAAGTGGCGACTCCATTGTGAAATCTTCTCAAAAGTGGCGACTCCATTGTGAAATCTTCTCAAAAGTGGCGACTCCATTGTGAAATCCTCTCAAAAGTGGCGACTCCATTGTGAAATGTGTGCAAAAGTGGCGACTCCATTGTGAAATCTTCTCAAAAGTGGCGACTCCATTGTGAAATCTTCTCAAAAGTGGCGACTCCATTGTGAAATCTTCTCAAAAGTGGCGACTCCATTGTGAAATCTTCTCAAAAGTGGCGACTCCATTGTGAAATGTGTGCAAAAGTGGCGACTCCATTGTGAAATCTTCTCAAAAGTGGCGACTCCATTGTGAAATCTTCTCAAAAGTGGCGACTCCATTGTGAAATGTGCTCAAAAGTGGCGACTCCATTGTGAAATCTTCTCAAAAGTGGCGACTCCATTGTGAAATGTGTGCAAAAGTGGCGACTCCATTGTGAAATGTGTGCAAAAGTGGCGACTCCATTGTGAAATCTTCTCAAAAGTGGCGACTCCATTGTGAAATCTTCTCAAAAGTGGCGACTCCATTGTGAAATCTTCTCAAAAGTGGCGACTCCATTGTGAAATCTTCTCAAAAGTGGCGACTCCATTGTGAAATGTGTGCAAAAGTGGCGACTCCATTGTGAAATCTTCTCAAAAGTGGCGACTCCATTGTGAAATGTGTGCATACGTGGCGACTCCATTGTGAAATGTGTGCAAAAGTGGCGACTCCATTGTGAAATGTGTGCAAAAGTGGCGACTCCATTGTGAAATCTTCTCAAAAGTGGCGACTCCATTGTGAAATCTTCTCAAAAGTGGCGACTCCATTGTGAAATCTTCTCAAAAGTGGCGACTCCATTGTGAAATCTTCTCAAAAGTGGCGACTCCATTGTGAAATCTTCTGAAAAGTGGCGACTCCATTGTGAAATCTTCTCAAAAGTGGCGACTCCATTGTGAAATGTGTGCAAAAGTGGCGACTCCATTGTGAAATGTGTGCAAAAGTGGCGACTCCATTGTGAAATCTTCTCAAAAGTGGCGACTCCATTGTGAAATCTTCTCAAAAGTGGCGACTCCATTGTGAAATCTTCTCAAAAGTGGCGACTCCATTGTGAAATGTGTGCAAAAGTGGCGACTCCATTGTGAAATGTGTGCAAAAGTGGCGACTCCATTGTGAAATCTTCTCAAAAGTGGCGACTCCATTTTGTAATCTTCTCAAAAGTGGCGACTCCATTGTGAAATCTTCTCAAAAGTGGCGACTCCATTGTGAAATCTTCTCAAAAGTGGCGACTCCATTGTGAAATGTGTGCAAAAGTGGCGACTCCATTGTGAAATCTTCTCAAATGTGGCGACTCCATTGTGAAATCTTCTCAAAAGTGACGACTCCATTGTGAAATCTTCTCAAAAGTGCCGACTCCATTGTGAAATCTTCTCAAAAGTGGCGACTCCATTGTGAAATGTGTGCAAAAGTGGCGACTCCATTGTGAAATGTGTGCAAAAGTGGCGACTCCATTGTGAAATCTTCTCAAAAGTGGCGACTCCATTGTGAAATCTTCTCAAAAGTGGCGACTCCATTGTGAAATCTTCTCAAAAGTGGCGACTCCATTGTGAAATCTTCTCAAAAGTGGCGACTCCATTGTGAAATCTTCTCAAAAGTGGCGACTCCATTGTGAAATCTTCTCAAAAGTGGCGACTCCATTGTGAAATCTTCTCAAAAGTGGCGACTCCATTGTGAAATGTGTGCAAAAGTGGCGACTCCATTGTGAAATGTGTGCAAAAGTGGCGACTCCATTGTGAAATCTTCTCAAAAGTGGCGACTCCATTGTGAAATGTGTGCAAAAGTGGCGACTCCATTGTGAAATGTGTGCAAAAGTGGCGACTCCATTGTGAAATCTTCTCAAAAGTGGCGACTCCATTGTGAAATCTTCTCAAAAGTGGCGACTCCATTGTGAAATCTTCTCAAAAGTGGCGACTCCATTGTGAAATCTTCTCAAAAGTGGCGACTCCATTGTGAAATCTTCTCAAAAGTGGCGACTCCATTGTGAAATCTTCTCAAAAGTGGCGACTCCATTGTGAAATCTTCTCAAAAGTGGCGACTCCATTGTGAAATGTGTGCAAAAGTGGCGACTCCATTGTGAAATGTGTGCAAAAGTGGCGACTCCATTGTGAAATCTTCTCAAAGTGGCGACTCCATTGTGAAATCTTCTCAAAAGTGGCGACTCCATTGTGAAATGTGTGCAAAAGTGGCGACTCCATTGTGAAATCTTCTCAAAAGTGGCGACTCCATTGTGAAATCTTTTCAAAAGTGGCGACTCCATTGTGAAATCTTCTCAAAAGTGGCGACTCCATTGTGAAATCTTCTCAAAAGTGGCGACTCCATTGTGAAATCTTCTCAAAAGTGGCGACTCCATTGTGAAATCTTCTCAAAAGTGGTGACTCCATTGTGAAATCTTCTCAAAAGTGGCGATTCCATTGTGAAATCTTCTCAAAAGTGGCGACTCCATTGTGAAATCTTCTCAAAAGTGGCGACTCCATTGTGAAATCTTCTCAAAAGTGGCGACTCCATTGTGAAATCTTCTCAAAAGTGGCGACTCCATTGTGAAATGTGTGCAAAAGTGGCGACTCCATTGTGAAATGTGTGCAAAAGTGGCGACTCCATTGTGAAATCTTCTCAAAAGTGGCGACTCCATTGTGAAATCTTCTCAAAAGTGGCGACTCCATTGTGAAATCTTCTCAAAAGTGGCGACTCCATTGTGAAATGTGTGCAAAAGTGGCGACTCCATTGTGAAATGTGTGCAAAAGTGGCGACTCCATTGTGAAATCTTCTCAAAAGTGGCGACTCCATTGTGAAATCTTCTCAAAAGTGGCGACTCCATTGTGAAATCCTCTCAAAAGTGGCGACTCCATTGTGAAATGTGTGCAAAAGTGGCGACTCCATTGTGAAATCTTCTCAAAAGTGGCGACTCCATTGTGAAATCTTCTCAAAAGTGGCGACTCCATTGTGAAATCTTCTCAAAAGTGGCGACTCCATTGTGAAATCTTCTCAAAAGTGGCGACTCCATTGTGAAATCTTCTCAAAAGTGGCGACTCCATTGTGAAATGTGTGCAAAAGTGGCGACTCCATTGTGAAATGTGTGCAAAAGTGGCGACTCCATTGTGAAATCTTCTCAAAAGTGGCGACTCCATTGTGAAATCTTCTCAAAAGTGGCGACTCCATTGTGAAATCTTCTCAAAAGTGGCGACTCCATTGTGAAATGTGTGCAAAAGTGGCGACTCCATTGTGAAATGTGTGCAAAAGTGGCGACTCCATTGTGAAATCTTCTCAAAAGTGGCGACTCCATTGTGAAATGTGTGCAAAAGTGGCGACTCCATTGTGAAATGTGTGCAAAAGTGGCGACTCCATTGTGAAATCTTCTCAAAAGTGGCGACTCCATTGTGAAATCTTCTCAAAAGTGGCGACTCCATTGTGAAATGTGTGCAAAAGTGGCGACTCCATTGTGAAATCTTCTCAAAAGTGGCGACTCCATTGTGAAATCTTTTCAAAAGTGGCGACTCCATTGTGAAATCTTCTCAAAAGTGGCGACTCCATTGTGAAATCTTCTCAAAAGTGGCGACTCCATTGTGAAATCTTCTCAAAAGTGGCGACTCCATTGTGAAATCTTCTCAAAAGTGGCGACTCCATTGTGAAATCTTCTCAAAAGTGGCGACTCCATTGTGAAATCTTCTCAAAGTGGCGACTCCATTGTGAAATGCGTGCAAAAGTGGCGACTCCATTGTGAAATGCGTGCAAAAGTGGCGACTCCATTGTGAAATGTGTGCAAAAGTGGCGACTCCATTGTGAAATCTTCTCAAAAGTGGCGACTCCATAGTGAAATCTTCTCAAAAGTGGCGACTCCATTGTGAAATCTTCTCAAAAGTGGCGACTCCATTGTGAAATGTGTGCAAAAGTGGCGACTCCATTGTGAAATGTGTGCAAAAGTGGCGACTCCATTGTGAAATCTTCTCAAAAGTGGCGACTCCATTGTGAAATCTTCTCAAAAGTGGCGACTCCATTGTGAAATCTTCTCAAAAGTGGCGACTCCATTGTGAAATCTTCTCAAAAGTGGCGACTCCATTGTGAAATGCGTGCAAAAGTGGCGACTCCATTGTGAAATGCGTGCAAAAGTGGCGACTCCATTGTGAAATGTGTGCAAAAGTGGCGACTCCATTGTGAAATCTTCTCAAAAGTGGCGACTCCATTGTGAAATCTTCTCAAAAGTGGCGACTCCATTGTGAAATCTTCTCAAAAGTGGCGACTCCATTGTGAAATGTGTGCAAAAGTGGCGACTCCATTGTGAAATGTGTGCAAAAGTGGCGACTCCATTGTGAAATCTTCTCAAAAGTGGCGACTCCATTGTGAAATCTTCTCAAAAGTGGCGACTCCATTGTGAAATCCTCTCAAAAGTGGCGACTCCATTGTGAAATGTGTGCAAAAGTGGCGACTCCATTGTGAAATCTTCTCCAAAGTGGCGACTCCATTGTGAAATCTTCTCAAAAGTGGCGACTCCATTGTGAAATCTTCTCAAAAGTGGCGACTCCATTGTGAAATCTTTTCAAAAGTGGCGACTCCATTGTGAAATCTTCTCAAAAGTGGCGACTCCATTGTGAAATGTGTGCAAAAGTGGCGACTCCATTGTGAAATGTGTGCAAAAGTGGCGACTCCATTGTAAAATCTTCTCAAAAGTGGCGACTCCATTGTGAAATCTTCTCAAAAGTGGCGACTCCATTGTGAAATCTTCTCAAAAGTGGCGACTCCATTGTGAAATGTGTGCAAAAGTGGCGACTCCATTGTGAAATGTGTGCAAAAGTGGCGACTCCATTGTGAAATCTTCTCAAAAGTGGCGACTCCATTGTGAAATCTTCTCAAAAGTGGCGACTCCATTGTGAAATCTTCTCAAAAGTGGCGACTCCATTGTGAAATGTGTGCAAAAGTGGCGACTCCATTGTGAAATGTGTGCAAAAGTGGCGACTCCATTGTGAAATCTTCTCAAAAGTGGCGACTCCATTGTGAAATGTGTGCAAAAGTGGCGACTCCATTATGAAATCTTCTCAAAAGTGGCGACTCCATTGTGAAATCTTCTCAAAAGTGGCGACTCCATTGTGAAATCTTCTCAAAAGTGGCGACTCCATTGTGAAATCTTCTCAAAAGTGGCGACTCCATTGTGAAATGTGTGCAAAAGTGGCGACTCCATTGTGAAATCTTCTGAAAAGTGGCGACTCCATTGTGAAATCTTCTCAAAAGTGGCGACTCCATTGTGAAATCTTCTCAAAAGTGGCGACTCCATTGTGAAATGTGTGCAAAAGTGGCGACTCCATTGTGAAATGTGTGCAAAAGTGGCGACTCCATTGTGAAATCTTCTCAAAAGTGGCGACTCCATTGTGAAATCTTCTCAAAAGTGGCGACTCCATTGTGAAATGTGTGCAAAAGTGGCGACTCCATTGTGAAATCTTCTCAAAAGTGGCGACTCCATTGTGAAATCTTCTCAAAAGTGGCGACTCCATTGTGAAATCTTCTCAAAAGTGGCGACTCCATTGTGAAATCTTCTCAAAAGTGGCGACTCCATTGTGAAATCTTCTCAAAAGTGACGACTCCATTGTGAAATCTTCTCAAAAGTGGCGACTCCATTGTGAAATCTTCTCAAAAGTGGCGACTCCATTGTGAAATCTTCTCAAAAGTGGCGACTCCATTGTGAAATCTTCTCAAAAGTGGCGACTCCATTGTGAAATCTTCTCAAAAGTGGCGACTCCATTGTGAAATCTTCTCAAAAGTGGCGACTCCATTGTGAAATGTGTGCAAAAGTGGCGACTCCATTGTGAAATGTGTGCAAAAGTGGTGACTCCATTGTGAAATCTTCTCAAAAGTGGCGACTCCATTGTGAAATCTTCTCAAAAGTGGCGACTCCATTGTGAAATCTTCTCAAAAGTGGCGACTCCATTGTGAAATGTGTGCAAAAGTGGCGACTCCATTGTGAAATGTGTGCAAAAGTGGCGACTCCATTGTGAAATCTTCTCAAAAGTAGCGACTCCATTGTGAAATCTTCTCAAAAGTGGCGACTCCATTGTGAAATGTGTGCAAAAGTGGCGACTCCATTGTGAAATCTTCTCAAAAGTGGCGACTCCATTGTGAAATCTTCTCAAAAGTGGCGACTCCATTGTGAAATGTGCTCAAAAGTGGCGACTCCATTGTGAAATCTTCTCAAAAGTGGCGACTCCATTGTGAAATCTTCTCAAAAGTGGCGACTCCATTGTGAAATGTGTGCAAAAGTGGCGACTCCATTGTGAAATCTTCTCAAAAGTGGCGACTCCATTGTGAAATCTTCTCAAAAGTGGCGACTCCATTGTGAAATCTTCTCAAAAGTGGCGACTCCATTGTGAAATCTTCTCAAAAGTGGCGACTCCATTGTGAAATCTTCTCAAAAGTGACGACTCCATTGTGAAATCTTCTCAAAAGTGGCGACTCCATTGTGAAATCTTCTCAAAAGTGGCGACTCCATTGTGAAATCTTCTCAAAAGTGGCGACTCCATTGTGAAATCTTCTCAAAAGTGGCGACTCCATTGTGAAATCTTCTCAAAAGTGGCGACTCCATTGTGAAATCTTCTCAAAAGTGGCGACTCCATTGTGAAATCTTCTCAAAAGTGGCGACTCCATTGTGAAATCTTCTCAAAAGTGGCGACTCCATTGTGAAATCTTCTCAAAAGTGGCGACTCCATTGTGAAATCTTCTCAAAAGTGGCGACTCCATTGTGAAATCTTCTCAAAAGTGGCGACTCCATTGTGAAATGTGTGCAAAAGTGGCGACTCCATTGTGAAATGTGTGCAAAAGTGGCGACTCCATTGTGAAATCTTCTCAAAAGTGGCGACTCCATTGTGAAATCTTCTCAAAAGTGGCGACTCCATTGTGAAATCTTCTCAAAAGTGGCGACTCCATTGTGAAATCTTCTCAAAAGTGGCGACTCCATTGTGAAATGTGTGCAAAAGTGGCGACTCCATTGTGAAATGTGTGCAAAAGTGGCGACTCCTTTGTGAAATGTGTGCAAAAGTGGCGACTCCATTGTGAAATGTGTGCAAAAGTGGCGACTCCATTGTGAAATGTGTGCAAAAGTGGCGACTCCATTGTGAAATCTTCTCAAAAGTGGCGACTCCATTGTGAAATCTTCTCAAAAGTGGCGACTCCATTGTGAAATCTTCTCAAAAGTGGCGACTCCATTGTGAAATCTTCTCAAAAGTGGCGACTCCATTGTGAAATCTTCTGAAAAGTGGCGACTCCATTGTGAAATCTTCTCAAAAGTGGCGACTCCATTGTGAAATGTGTGCAAAAGTGGCGACTCCATTGTGAAATGTGTGCAAAAGTGGCGACTCCATTGTGAAATCTTTTCAAAAGTGGCGACTCCATTGTGAAATGTGTGCAAAAGTGGCGACTCCATTATGAAATCTTCTCAAAAGTGGCGACTCCATTGTGAAATCTTCTCAAAAGTGGCGACTCCATTGTGAAATCTTCTCAAAAGTGGCGACTCCATTGTGAAATCTTCTCAAAAGTGGCGACTCCATTGTGAAATGTGTGCAAAAGTGGCGACTCCATTGTGAAATCTTCTGAAAAGTGGCGACTCCATTGTGAAATCTTCTCAAAAGTGGCGACTCCATTGTGAAATCTTCTCAAAAGTGGCGACTCCATTGTGAAATGTGTGCAAAAGTGGCGACTCCATTGTGAAATGTGTGCAAAAGTGGCGACTCCATTGTGAAATCTTCTCAAAAGTGGCGACTCCATTGTGAAATCTTCTCAAAAGTGGCGACTCCATTGTGAAATCTTCTCAAAAGTGGCGACTCCATTGTGAAATCTTCTCAAAAGTGGCGACTCCATTGTGAAATGTGCTCAAAAGTGGCGACTCCATTGTGAAATCTTCTCAAAAGTGGCGACTCCATTGTGAAATCTTCTCAAAAGTGGCGACTCCATTGTGAAATGTGTGCAAAAGTGGCGACTCCATTGTGAAATCTTCTCAAAAGTGGCGACTCCATTGTGAAATCTTCTCAAAAGTGGCGACTCCATTGTGAAATCTTCTCAAAAGTGGCGACTCCATTGTGAAATCTTCTCAAAAGTGGCGACTCCATTGTGAAATCTTCTCAAAAGTGGCGACTCCATTGTGAAATCTTCTCAAAAGTGACGACTCCATTGTGAAATCTTCTCAAAAGTGGCGACTCCATTGTGAAATCTTCTCAAAAGTGGCGACTCCATTGTGAAATCTTCTCAAAAGTGGCGACTCCATTGTGAAATCTTCTCAAAAGTGGCGACTCCATTGTGAAATCTTCTCAAAAGTGGCGACTCCATTGTGAAATCTTCTCAAAAGTGGCGACTCCATTGTGAAATGTGTGCAAAAGTGGCGACTCCATTGTGAAATGTGTGCAAAAGTGGTGACTCCATTGTGAAATCTTCTCAAAAGTGGCGACTCCATTGTGAAATCTTCTCAAAAGTGGCGACTCCATTGTGAAATCTTCTCAAAAGTGGCGACTCCATTGTGAAATGTGTGCAAAAGTGGCGACTCCATTGTGAAATGTGTGCAAAAGTGGCGACTCCATTGTGAAATCTTCTCAAAAGTAGCGACTCCATTGTGAAATCTTCTCAAAAGTGGCGACTCCATTGTGAAATGTGTGCAAAAGTGGCGACTCCATTGTGAAATCTTCTCAAAAGTGGCGACTCCATTGTGAAATCTTCTCAAAAGTGGCGACTCCATTGTGAAATGTGCTCAAAAGTGGCGACTCCATTGTGAAATCTTCTCAAAAGTGGCGACTCCATTGTGAAATCTTCTCAAAAGTGGCGACTCCATTGTGAAATGTGTGCAAAAGTGGCGACTCCATTGTGAAATCTTCTCAAAAGTGGCGACTCCATTGTGAAATCTTCTCAAAAGTGGCGACTCCATTGTGAAATCTTCTCAAAAGTGGCGACTCCATTGTGAAATCTTCTCAAAAGTGGCGACTCCATTGTGAAATCTTCTCAAAAGTGACGACTCCATTGTGAAATCTTCTCAAAAGTGGCGACTCCATTGTGAAATCTTCTCAAAAGTGGCGACTCCATTGTGAAATCTTCTCAAAAGTGGCGACTCCATTGTGAAATCTTCTCAAAAGTGGCGACTCCATTGTGAAATCTTCTCAAAAGTGGCGACTCCATTGTGAAATCTTCTCAAAAGTGGCGACTCCATTGTGAAATCTTCTCAAAAGTGGCGACTCCATTGTGAAATCTTCTCAAAAGTGGCGACTCCATTGTGAAATCTTCTCAAAAGTGGCGACTCCATTGTGAAATCTTCTCAAAAGTGGCGACTCCATTGTGAAATGTGTGCAAAAGTGGCGACTCCATTGTGAAATGTGTGCAAAAGTGGCGACTCCATTGTGAAATCTTCTCAAAAGTGGCGACTCCATTGTGAAATCTTCTCAAAAGTGGCGACTCCATTGTGAAATCTTCTCAAAAGTGGCGACTCCATTGTGAAATGTGTGCAAAAGTGGCGACTCCATTGTGAAATGTGTGCAAAAGTGGCGACTCCATTGTGAAATCTTCTCAAAAGTTGCGACTCCATTGTGAAATCTTCTCAAAAGTGGCGACTCCATTGTGAAATGTGTGCAAAAGTGGCGACTCCATTGTGAAATCTTCTCAAAAGTGGCGACTCCATTGTGAAATCTTCTCAAAAGTGGCGACTCCTTTGTGAAATGTGTGCAAAAGTGGCGACTCCATTGTGAAATGTGTGCAAAAGTGGCGACTCCATTGTGAAATGTGTGCAAAAGTGGCGACTCCATTGTGAAATCTTCTCAAAAGTGGCGACTCCATTGTGAAATCTTCTCAAAAGTGGCGACTCCATTGTGAAATCTTCTCAAAAGTGGCGACTCCATTGTGAAATCTTCTCAAAAGTGGCGACTCCATTGTGAAATCTTCTGAAAAGTGGCGACTCCATTGTGAAATCTTCTCAAAAGTGGCGACTCCATTGTGAAATGTGTGCAAAAGTGGCGACTCCATTGTGAAATGTGTGCAAAAGTGGCGACTCCATTGTGAAATCTTCTCAAAAGTGGCGACTCCATTGTGAAATCTTCTCAAAAGTGGCGACTCCATTGTGAAATCTTCTCAAAAGTGGCGACTCCATTGTGAAATGTGTGCAAAAGTGGCGACTCCATTGTGAAATCTTCTCAAAAGTGGCGACTCCATTGTGAAATGTGTGCAAAAGTGGCGACTCCATTGTGAAATCTTCTCAAAAGTGGCGACTCCATTGTGAAATCTTCTCAAAAGTGGCGACTCCATTGTGAAATCTTCTCAAAAGTGGCGACTCCATTGTGAAATCTTCTCAAAAGTGGCGACTCCATTGTGAAATGTGTGCAAAAGTGGCGACTCCATTGTGAAATCTTCTCAAAAGTGGCGACTCCATTGTGAAATCTTCTCAAAAGTGGCGACTCCATTGTGAAATCTTCTCAAAAGTGGCGACTCCATTGTGAAATCTTCTCAAAAGTGGCGACTCCATTGTGAAATCTTCTCAAAAGTGGCGACTCCATTGTGAAATCTTCTCAAAAGTGGCGACTCCATTGTGAAATCTTCTCAAAAGTGGCGACTCCATTGTGAAATCTTCTCAAAAGTGGCGACTCCATTGTGAAATCTTCTCAAAAGTGGCGACTCCATTGTGAAATGTGTGCAAAAGTGGCGACTCCATTGTGAAATCTTCTCAAAAGTGGCGACTCCATTGTGAAATCTTCTCAAAAGTGGCGACTCCATTGTGAAATGTGTGCAAAAGTGGCGACTCCATTGTGAAATCTTCTCAAAAGTGGCGACTCCATTGTGAAATCTTCTCAAAAGTGGCGACTCCATTGTGAAATGTGCTCAAAAGTGGCGACTCCATTGTGAAATCTTCTCAAAAGTGGCGACTCCATTGTGAAATCTTCTCAAAAGTGGCGACTCCATTGTGAAATGTGTGCAAAAGTGGCGACTCCATTGTGAAATCTTCTCAAAAGTGGCGACTCCATTGTGAAATCTTCTCAAAAGTGGCGACGCCATTGTGAAATCTTCTCAAAAGTGGCGACTCCATTGTGAAATCTTCTCAAAAGTGGCGACTCCATTGTGAAATCTTCTCAAAAGTGACGACTCCATTGTGAAATCTTCTCAAAAGTGGCGACTCCATTGTGAAATCTTCTCAAAAGTGGCGACTCCATTGTGAAATCTTCTCAAAAGTGGCGACTCCATTGTGAAATCTTCTCAAAAGTGGCGACTCCATTGTGAAATCTTCTCAAAAGTGGCGACTCCATTGTGAAATCTTCTCAAAAGTGGCGACTCCATTGTGAAATGTGTGCAAAAGTGGCGACTCCATTGTGAAATGTATGCAAAAGTGGCGACTCCATTGTGAAATCTTCTCAAAAGTGGCGACTCCATTGTGAAATCTTCTCAAAAGTGGCGACTCCATTGTGAAATCTTCTCAAAAGTGGCGACTCCATTGTGAAATGTGTGCAAAAGTGGCGACTCCATTGTGAAATGTGTGCAAAAGTGGCGACTCCATTGTGAAATCTTCTCAAAAGTGGCGACTCCATTGTGAAATCTTCTCAAAAGTGGCGACTCCATTGTGAAATGTGTGCAAAAGTGGCGACTCCATTGTGAAATCTTCTCAAAAGTGGCGACTCCATTGTGAAATCTTCTCAAAAGTGGCGACTCCATTGTGAAATGTGCTCAAAAGTGGCGACTCCATTGTGAAATCTTCTCAAAAGTGGCGACTCCATTGTGAAATCTTCTCAAAAGTGGCGACTCCATTGTGAAATGTGTGCAAAAGTGGCGACTCCATTGTGAAATCTTCTCAAAAGTGGCGACTCCATTGTGAAATCTTCTCAAAAGTGGCGACTCCATTGTGAAATCTTCTCAAAAGTGGCGACTCCATTGTGAAATCTTCTCAAAAGTGGCGACTCCATTGTGAAATCTTCTCAAAAGTGGCGACTCCATTGTGAAATCTTCTGAAAAGTGGCGACTCCATTGTGAAATCTTCTCAAAAGTGGCGACTCCATTGTGAAATGTGTGCAAAAGTGGCGACTCCATTGTGAAATGTGTGCAAAAGTGGCGACTCCATTGTGAAATGTGTGCAAAAGTGGCGACTCCATTGTGAAATCTTCTCAAAAGTGGCGACTCCATTGTGAAATCTTCTCAAAAGTGGCGACTCCATTGTGAAATCTTCTCAAAAGTGGCGACTCCATTGTGAAATGTGTGCAAAAGTGGCGACTCCATTGTGAAATGTGTGCAAAAGTGGCGACTCCATTGTGAAATCTTCTCAAAAGTGGCGACTCCATTGTGAAATCTTCTCAAAAGTGGTGACTCCATTGTGAAATCTTCTCAAAAGTGGCGACTCCATTGTGAAATCTTCTCAAAAGTGGCGACTCCATTGTGAAATGTGTGCAAAAGTGGCGACTCCATTGTGAAATCTTCTCAAAAGTGGCGACTCCATTGTGAAATCTTCTCAAAAGTGGCGACTCCATTGTGAAATCTTCTCAAAAGTGGCGACTCCATTGTGAAATGTGTGCAAAAGTGGCAACTCCATTGTGAAATCTTCTCAAAAGTGGCGACTCCATTGTGAAATCTTCTCAAAAGTGGCGACTCCATTGTGAAATGTGCTCAAAAGTGGCGACTCCATTGTGAAATCTTCTCAAAAGTGGCGACTCCATTGTGAAATCTTCTCAAAAGTGGCGACTCCATTGTGAAATGTGTGCAAAAGTGGCGACTCCATTGTGAAATCTTCTCAAAAGTGGCGACTCCATTGTGAAATCTTCTCAAAAGTGGCGACTCCATTGTGAAATCTTCTCAAAAGTGGCGACTCCATTGTGAAATCTTCTCAAAAGTGGCGACTCCATTGTGAAATCTTCTCAAAAGTGGCGACTCCATTGTGAAATGTGTGCAAAAGTGGCGACTCCATTGTGAAATCTTCTCAAAAGTGGCGACTCCATTGTGAAATCTTCTCAAAAGTGGCGACTCCTTTGTGAAATGTGTGCAAAAGTGGCGACTCCATTGTGAAATCTTCTCAAAAGTGGCGACTCCATTGTGAAATGTGTGCAAAAGTGGCGACTCCATTGTGAAATCTTCTCAAAAGTGGCGACTCCATTGTGAAATCTTCTCAAAAGTGGCGACTCCATTGTGAAATCTTCTCAAAAGTGGCGACTCCATTGTGAAATCTTCTCAAAAGTGGCGACTCCATTGTGAAATGTGTGCAAAAGTGGCGACTCCATTGTGAAATCTTCTCAAAAGTGGCGACTCCATTGTGAAATCTTCTCAAAAGTGGCGACTCCATTGTGAAATCTTCTCAAAAGTGGCGACTCCATTGTGAAATCTTCTCAAAAGTGGCGACTCCATTGTGAAATGTGTGCAAAAGTGGCGACTCCATTGTGAAATCTTCTCAAAAGTGGCGACTCCATTGTGAAATGTGTGCAAAAGTGGCGACTCCATTGTGAAATCTTCTCAAAAGTGGCGACTCCATTGTGAAATCTTCTCAAAAGTGGCGACTCCATTGTGAAATCTTCTCAAAAGTGGCGACTCCATTGTGAAATCTTCTCAAAAGTGGCGACTCCATTGTGAAATCTTCTCAAAAGTGGCGACTCCATTGTGAAATGTGTGCAAAAGTGGCGACTCCATTGTGAAATCTTCTCAAAAGTGGCGACTCCATTGTGAAATCTTCTCAAAAGTGGCGACTCCATTGTGAAATCTTCTCAAAAGTGGCGACTCCATTGTGAAATCTTCTCAAAAGTGGCGACTCCATTGTGAAATCTTCTCAAAAGTGGCGACTCCATTGTGAAATCTTCTCAAAAGTGGCGACTCCATTGTGAAATCTTCTCAAAAGTGGCGACTCCATTGTGAAATCTTCTCAAAAGTGGCGACTCCATTGTGAAATCTTCTCAAAAGTGGCGACTCCATTGTGAAATGTGTGCAAAAGTGGCGACTCCATTGTGAAATCTTCTCAAAAGTGGCGACTCCATTGTGAAATCTTCTCAAAAGTGGCGACTCCATTGTGAAATGTGTGCAAAAGTGGCGACTCCATTGTGAAATCTTCTCAAAAGTGGCGACTCCATTGTGAAATCTTCTCAAAAGTGGCGACTCCATTGTGAAATGTGCTCAAAAGTGGCGACTCCATTGTGAAATCTTCTCAAAAGTGGCGACTCCATTGTGAAATCTTCTCAAAAGTGGCGACTCCATTGTGAAATGTGTGCAAAAGTGGCGACTCCATTGTGAAATCTTCTCAAAAGTGGCGACTCCATTGTGAAATCTTCTCAAAAGTGGCGACTCCATTGTGAAATCTTCTCAAAAGTGGCGACTCCATTGTGAAATCTTCTCAAAAGTGGCGACTCCATTGTGAAATCTTCTCAAAAGTGACGACTCCATTGTGAAATCTTCTCAAAAGTGGCGACTCCATTGTGAAATCTTCTCAAAAGTGGCGACTCCATTGTGAAATCTTCTCAAAAGTGGCGACTCCATTGTGAAATCTTCTCAAAAGTGGCGACTCCATTGTGAAATCTTCTCAAAAGTGGCGACTCCATTGTGAAATCTTCTCAAAAGTGGCGACTCCATTGTGAAATGTGTGCAAAAGTGGCGACTCCATTGTGAAATGTATGCAAAAGTGGCGACTCCATTGTGAAATCTTCTCAAAAGTGGCGACTCCATTGTGAAATCTTCTCAAAAGTGGCGACTCCATTGTGAAATCTTCTCAAAAGTGGCGACTCCATTGTGAAATGTGTGCAAAAGTGGCGACTCCATTGTGAAATGTGTGCAAAAGTGGCGACTCCATTGTGAAATCTTCTCAAAAGTGGCGACTCCATTGTGAAATCTTCTCAAAAGTGGCGACTCCATTGTGAAATGTGTGCAAAAGTGGCGACTCCATTGTGAAATCTTCTCAAAAGTGGCGACTCCATTGTGAAATCTTCTCAAAAGTGGCGACTCCATTGTGAAATGTGCTCAAAAGTGGCGACTACATTGTGAAATCTTCACAAAAGTGGCGACTCCATTGTGAAATCTTCTCAAAAGTGGCGACTCCATTGTGAAATGTGTGCAAAAGTGGCGACTCCATTGTGAAATCTTCTCAAAAGTGGCGACTCCATTGTGAAATCTTCTCAAAAGTGGTGACTCCATTGTGAAATCTTCTCAAAAGTGGCGACTCCATTGTGAAATCTTCTCAAAAGTGGCGACTCCATTGTGAAATCTTCTCAAAAGTGGCGACTCCATTGTGAAATCTTCTGAAAAGTGGCGACTCCATTGTGAAATCTTCTCAAAAGTGGCGACTCCATTGTGAAATGTGTGCAAAAGTGGCGACTCCATTGTGAAATGTGTGCAAAAGTGGCGACTCCATTGTGAAATGTGTGCAAAAGTGGCGACTCCATTGTGAAATCTTCTCAAAAGTGGCGACTCCATTGTGAAATCTTCTCAAAAGTGGCGACTCCATTGTGAAATCTTCTCAAAAGTGGCGACTCCATTGTGAAATCTTCTCAAAAGTGGCGACTCCATTGTGAAATCTTCTGAAAAGTGGCGACTCCATTGAGAAATCTTCTCAAAAGTGGCGACTCCATTGTGAAATGTGTGCAAAAGTGGCGACTCCATTGTGAAATGTGTGCAAAAGTGGCGACTCCATTGTGAAATCTTCTCAAAAGTGGCGACTCCATTGTGAAATCTTCTCAAAAGTGGCGACTCCATTGTGAAATCTTCTCAAAAGTGGCGACTCCATTGTGAAATGTGTGCAAAAGTGGCGACTCCATTGTGAAATGTGTGCAAAAGTGGCGACTCCATTGTGAAATCTTCTCAAAAGTGGCGACTCCATTGTGAAATCTTCTCAAAAGTGGTGACTCCATTGTGAAATCTTCTCAAAAGTGGCGACTCCATTGTGAAATCTTCTCAAAAGTGGCGACTCCATTGTGAAATGTGTGCAAAAGTGGCGACTCCATTGTGAAATCTTCTCAAAAGTGGCGACTCCATTGTGAAATCTTCTCAAAAGTGGCGACTCCATTGTGAAATCTTCTCAAAAGTGGCGACTCCATTGTGAAATCTTCTCAAAAGTGGCGACTCCATTGTGAAATCTTCTCAAAAGTGGCGACTCCATTGTGAAATCTTCTCAAAAGTGGCGACTCCATTGTGAAATCTTCTCAAAAGTGGCGACTCCATTGTGAAATCTTCTCAAAAGTGGCGACTCCATTGTGAAATCTTCTCAAAAGTGGCGACTCCATTGTGAAATGTGTGCAAAAGTGGCGACTCCATTGTGAAATCTTCTCAAAAGTGGCGACTCCATTGTGAAATCTTCTCAAAAGTGGCGACTCCATTGTGAAATGTGTGCAAAAGTGGCGACTCCATTGTGAAATCTTCTCAAAAGTGGCGACTCCATTGTGAAATCTTCTCAAAAGTGGCGACTCCATTGTGAAATGTGCTCAAAAGTGGCGACTCCATTGTGAAATCTTCTCAAAAGTGGCGACTCCATTGTGAAATCTTCTCAAAAGTGGCGACTCCATTGTGAAATGTGTGCAAAAGTGGCGACTCCATTGTGAAATCTTCTCAAAAGTGGCGACTCCATTGTGAAATCTTCTCAAAAGTGGCGACTCCATTGTGAAATCTTCTCAAAAGTGGCGACTCCATTGTGAAATCTTCTCAAAAGTGGCGACTCCATTGTGAAATCTTCTCAAAAGTGACGACTCCATTGTGAAATCTTCTCAAAAGTGGCGACTCCATTGTGAAATCTTCTCAAAAGTGGCGACTCCATTGTGAAATCTTCTCAAAAGTGGCGACTCCATTGTGAAATCTTCTCAAAAGTGGCGACTCCATTGTGAAATCTTCTCAAAAGTGGCGACTCCATTGTGAAATCTTCTCAAAAGTGGCGACTCCATTGTGAAATGTGTGCAAAAGTGGCGACTCCATTGTGAAATGTGTGCAAAAGTGGCGACTCCATTGTGAAATCTTCTCAAAAGTGGCGACTCCATTGTGAAATCTTCTCAAAAGTGGCGACTCCATTGTGAAATCTTCTCAAAAGTGGCGACTCCATTGTGAAATGTGTGCAAAAGTGGCGACTCCATTGTGAAATGTGTGCAAAAGTGGCGACTCCATTGTGAAATCTTCTCAAAAGTGGCGACTCCATTGTGAAATCTTCTCAAAAGTGGCGACTCCATTGTGAAATGTGTGCAAAAGTGGCGACTCCATTGTGAAATCTTCTCAAAAGTGGCGACTCCATTGTGAAATCTTCTCAAAAGTGGCGACTCCATTGTGAAATGTGCTCAAAAGTGGCGACTCCATTGTGAAATCTTCTCAAAAGTGGCGACTCCATTGTGAAATCTTCTCAAAAGTGGCGACTCCATTGTGAAATGTGTGCAAAAGTGGCGACTCCATTGTGAAATCTTCGCAAAAGTGGCGACTCCATTGTGAAATCTTCTCAAAAGTGGCGACTCCATTGTGAAATCTTCTCAAAAGTGGCGACTCCATTGTGAAATCTTCTCAAAAGTGGCGACTCCATTGTGAAATCTTCTCAAAAGTGACGACTCCATTGTGAAATCTTCTCAAAAGTGGCGACTCCATTGTGAAATCTTCTCAAAAGTGGCGACTCCATTGTGAAATCTTCTCAAAAGTGGCGACTCCATTGTGAAATCTTCTCAAAAGTGGCGACTCCATTGTGAAATCTTCTCAAAAGTGGCGACTCCATTGTGAAATCTTCTCAAAAGTGGCGACTCCATTGTGAAATCTTCTCAAAAGTGGCGACTCCATTGTGAAATCTTCTCAAAAGTGGCGACTCCATTGTGAAATCTTCTCAAAAGTGGCGACTCCATTGTGAAATGTGTGCAAAAGTGGCGACTCCATTGTGAAATCTTCTCAAAAGTGGCGACTCCATTGTGAAATCTTCTCAAAAGTGGCGACTCCATTGTGAAATGTGCTCAAAAGTGGCGACTCCATTGTGAAATCTTCTCAAAAGTGGCGACTCCATTGTGAAATGTGTGCAAAAGTGGCGACTCCATTGTGAAATGTGTGCAAAAGTGGCGACTCCATTGTGAAATCTTCTCAAAAGTGGCGACTCCATTGTGAAATCTTCTCAAAAGTGGCGACTCCATTGTGAAATCTTCTCAAAAGTGGCGACTCCATTGTGAAATCTTCTCAAAAGTGGCGACTCCATTGTGAAATGTGTGCAAAAGTGGCGACTCCATTGTGAAATCTTCTCAAAAGTGGCGACTCCATTGTGAAATGTGTGCAAAAGTGGCGACTCCATTGTGAAATGTGTGCAAAAGTGGCGACTCCATTGTGAAATGTGTGCAAAAGTGGCGACTCCATTGTGAAATCTTCTCAAAAGTGGCGACTCCATTGTGAAATCTTCTCAAAAGTGGCGACTCCATTGTGAAATCTTCTCAAAAGTGGCGACTCCATTGTGAAATCTTCTCAAAAGTGGCGACTCCATTGTGAAATCTTCTGAAAAGTGGCGACTCCATTGTGAAATCTTCTCAAAAGTGGCGACTCCATTGTGAAATGTGTGCAAAAGTGGCGACTCCATTGTGAAATGTGTGCAAAAGTGGCGACTCCATTGTGAAATCTTCTCAAAAGTGGCGACTCCATTGTGAAATCTTCTCAAAAGTGGCGACTCCATTGTGAAATCTTCTCAAAAGTGGCGACTCCATTGTGAAATGTGTGCAAAAGTGGCGACTCCATTGTGAAATGTGTGCAAAAGTGGCGACTCCATTGTGAAATCTTCTCAAAAGTGGCGACTCCATTGTGTAATCTTCTCAAAAGTGGCGACTCCATTGTGAAATCTTCTCAAAAGTGGCGACTCCATTGTGAAATCTTCTCAAAAGTGGCGACTCCATTGTGAAATGTGTGCAAAAGTGGCGACTCCATTGTGAAATCTTCTCAAAAGTGGCGACTCCATTGTGAAATCTTCTCAAAAGTGGCGACTCCATTGTGAAATCTTCTCAAAAGTGGCGACTCCATTGTGAAATCTTCTCAAAAGTGGCGACTCCATTGTGAAATCTTCTCAAAAGTGGCGACCCCATTGTGAAATCTTCTCAAAAGTGGCGACTCCATTGTGAAATCTTCTCAAAAGTGGCGACTCCATTGTGAAATCTCCTCAAAAGTGGCGACTCCATTGTGAAATGTGTGCAAAAGTGGCGACTCCATTGTGAAATGTGTGCAAAAGTGGCGACTCCATTGTGAAATCTTCTCAAAAGTGGCGACTCCATTGTGAAATCTTCTCAAAAGTGGCGACTCCATTGTGAAATGTGTGCAAAAGTGGCGACTCCATTGTGAAATCTTCTCAAAAGTGGCGACTCCATTGTGAAATCTTTTCAAAAGTGGCGACTCCATTGTGAAATCTTCTCAAAAGTGGCGACTCCATTGTGAAATCTTCTCAAAAGTGGCGACTCCATTGTGAAATCTTCTCAAAAGTGGCGACTCCATTGTGAAATCTTCTCAAAAGTGGCGACTCCATTGTGAAATCTTCTCAAAAGTGGCGACTCCATTGTGAAATGTGTGCAAAAGTGGCGACTCCATTGTGAAATGTGTGCAAAAGTGGCGACTCCATTGTGAAATCTTCTCAAAAGTGGCGACTCCATTGTGAAATCTTCTCAAAAGTGGTGACTCCATTGTGAAATCTTCTCAAAAGTGGCGACTCATTGTGAAATCTTCTCAAAAGTGGCGACTCCATTGTGAAATGTGTGCAAAAGTGGCGACTCCATTGTGAAATCTTCTCAAAAGTGGCGACTCCATTGTGAAATCTTCTCAAAAGTGGCGACTCCATTGTGAAATCTTCTCAAAAGTGGCGACTCCATTGTGAAATCTTCTCAAAAGTGGCGACTCCATTGTGAAATCTTCTCAAAAGTGGCGACTCCATTGTGAAATCTTCTCAAAAGTGGCGACTCCATTGTGAAATCTTCTCAAAAGTGGCGACTCCATTGTGAAATCTTCTCAAAAGTGGCGACTCCATTGTGAAATCTTCTCAAAAGTGGCGACTCCATTGTGAAATGTTGCAAAAGTGGCGACTCCATTGTGAAATCTTCTCAAAAGTGGCGACTCCATTGTGAAATCTTCTCAAAAGTGGCGACTCCATTGTGAAATGTGTGCAAAAGTGGCGACTCCATTGTGAAATCTTCTCAAAAGTGGCGACTCCATTGTGAAATCTTCTCAAAAGTGGCGACTCCATTGTGAAATGTGTGCAAAGTGGCGACTCCATTGTGAAATCTTCTCAAAAGTGGCGACTCCATTGTGAAATCTTCTCAAAAGTGGCGACTCCATTGTGAAATGTGCTCAAAAGTGGCGACTCCATTGTGAAATCTTCTCAAAAGTGGCGACTCCATTGTGAAATCTTCTCAAAAGTGGCGACTCCATTGTGAAATGTGTGCAAAAGTGGCGACTCCATTGTGAAATCTTCTCAAAAGTGGCGACTCCATTGTGAAATCTTCTCAAAAGTGGCGACTCCATTGTGAAATCTTCTCAAAAGTGCGACTCCATTGTGAAATCTTCTCAAAAGTGGCGACTCCATTGTGAAATCTTCTCAAAAGTGGCGACTCCATTGTGAAATCTTCTCAAAAGTGGCGACTCCATTGTGAAATCTTCTCAAAAGTGGCGACTCCATTGTGAAATCTTCTCAAAAGTGGCGACTCCATTGTGAAATCTTCTCAAAAGTGGCGACTCCATTGTGAAATGTGTGCAAAAGTGGCGACTCCATTGTGAAATGTGTGCAAAAGTGGCGACTCCATTGTGAAATCTTCTCAAAAGTGGCGACTCCATTGTGAAATCTTCTCAAAAGTGGCGACTCCATTGTGAAATCTTCTCAAAAGTGGCGACTCCATTGTGAAATGTGTGCAAAAGTGGCGACTCCATTGTGAAATGCTTCTCAAAAGTGGCGACTCCATTGTGAAATCTCTCAAAAGTGGCGACTCCATTGTGAAATCTTCTCAAAAGTGGCGACTCCATTGTGAAATGTGTGCAAAAGTGGCGACTCCATTGTGAAATCTTCTCAAAAGTGGCGACTCCATTGTGAAATCTTCAAAAGTGGCGACTCCATGTGAAATCTTCTCAAAAGTGGCGACTCCATTGTGAAATCTTCTCAAAAGTGGCGACTCCATTGTGAAATCTTCTCAAAAGTGGCGACTCCATTGTGAAATCTTCTGAAAAGTGGCGACTCCATTGTGAAATCTTCTCAAAAGTGGCGACTCCATTGTGAAATGTGTGCAAAAGTGGCGACTCCATTGTGAAATGTGTGCAAAAGTGCGACTCCATTGTGAATGTGTGCAAAAGTGGCGACTCCATTGTGAAATCTTCTCAAAAGTGGCGACTCCATTGTGAAATCTTCTCAAAAGTGGCGACTCCATTGTGAAATCTTCTCAAAAGTGGCGACTCCATTGTGAAATCTTCTCAAAAGTGGCGACTCCATTGTGAAATCTTCTGAAAAGTGGCGACTCCATTGAGAAATCTTCTCAAAAGTGGCGACTCCATTGTGAAATGTGTGCAAAAGTGGCGACTCCATTGTGAAATGTGCTGCAAAAGTGGCGACTCCATTGTGAAATCTTCTCAAAAGTGGCGACTCCATTGTGAAATCTTCTCAAAAGTGGCGACTCCATTGTGAAATCTTCTCAAAGTGGCGACTCCATTGTGAAATGTGTGCAAAAGTGGCGACTCCATTGTGAAATGTTGCAAAAGTGGCGACTCCATTGTGAAATCTTCTCAAAAGTGGCGACTCCATTGTGAAATCTTCTCAAAAGTGGCGACTCCATTGTGAAATCTTCTCAAAAGTGGCGACTCCATTGTGAAATCTTCTCAAAAGTGGCGACTCCATTGTGAAATGTGTGCAAAAGTGGCGACTCCATTGTGAAATCTTCTCAAAAGTGGCGACTCCATTGTGAAATCTTCTCAAAAGTGGCGACTCCATTGTGAAATCTTCTCAAAAGTGGCGACTCCATTGTGAAATCTTCTCAAAAGTGGCGACTCCATTGTGAAATCTTCTCAAAAGTGGCGACTCCATTGTGAAATCTTCTCAAAAGTGGCGACTCCATTGTGAAATCTTCTCAAAAGTGGCGACTCCATTGTGAAATCTTCTCAAAAGTGGCGACTCCATTGTGAAATCTTCTCAAAAGTGGCGACTCCATTGTGAAATGTGTGCAAAAGTGGCGACTCCATTGTGAAATCTTCTCAAAAGTGGCGACTCCATTGTGAAATCTTCTCAAAAGTGGCGACTCCATTGTGAAATGTGTGCAAAAGTGGCGACTCCATTGTGAAATCTTCTCAAAAGTGGCGACTCCATTGTGAAATCTTCTCAAAAGTGGCGACTCCATTGTGAAATGTGCTCAAAAGTGGCGACTCCATTGTGAAATCTTCTCAAAAGTGGCGACTCCATTGTGAAATCTTCTCAAAAGTGGCGACTCCATTGTGAAATGTGTGCAAAAGTGGCGACTCCATTGTGAAATCTTCTCAAAAGTGGCGACTCCATTGTGAAATCTTCTCAAAAGTGGCGACTCCATTGTGAAATCTTCTCAAAAGTGGCGACTCCATTGTGAAATCTTCTCAAAAGTGGCGACTCCATTGTGAAATCTTCTCAAAAGTGACGACTCCATTGTGAAATCTTCTCAAAAGTGGCGACTCCATTGTGAAATCTTCTCAAAAGTGGCGACTCCATTGTGAAATCTTCTCAAAAGTGGCGACTCCATTGTGAAATCTTCTCAAAAGTGGCGACTCCATTGTGAAATCTTCTCAAAAGTGGCGACTCCATTGTGAAATCTTCTCAAAAGTGGCGACTCCATTGTGAAATGTGTGCAAAAGTGGCGACTCCATTGTGAAATCGTGTGCAAAAGTGGCGACTCCATTGTGAAATCTTCTCAAAAGTGGCGACTCCATTGTGAAATCTTCTCAAAAGTGGCGACTCCATTGTGAAATCTTCTCAAAAGTGGCGACTCCATTGTGAAATGTGTGCAAAAGTGGCGACTCCATTGTGAAATGTGTGCAAAAGTGGCGACTCCATTGTGAAATCTTCTCAAAAGTGGCGACTCCATTGTGAAATCTTCTCAAAAGTGGCGACTCCATTGTGAAATGTGCTGCAAAAGTGGCGACTCCATTGTGAAATCTTCTCAAAAGTGGCGACTCCATTGTGAAATCTTCTCAAAAGTGGCGACTCCATTGTGAAATGTGCTCAAAAGTGGCGACTCCATTGTGAAATCTTCTCAAAAGTGGCGACTCCATTGTGAAATCTTCTCAAAAGTGGCGACTCCATTGTGAAATGTGTGCAAAAGTGGCGACTCCATTGTGAAATCTTCGCAAAAGTGGCGACTCCATTGTGAAATCTTCTCAAAAGTGGCGACTCCATTGTGAAATCTTCTCAAAAGTGGCGACTCCATTGTGAAATCTTCTCAAAAGTGGCGACTCCATTGTGAAATCTTCTCAAAAGTGACGACTCCATTGTGAAATCTTCTCAAAAGTGGCGACTCCATTGTGAAATCTTCTCAAAAGTGGCGACTCCATTGTGAAATCTTCTCAAAAGTGGCGACTCCATTGTGAAATCTTCTCAAAAGTGGCGACTCCATTGTGAAATCTTCTCAAAAGTGGCGACTCCATTGTGAAATCTTCTCAAAAGTGGCGACTCCATTGTGAAATCTTCTCAAAAGTGGCGACTCCATTGTGAAATCTTCTCAAAAGTGGCGACTCCATTGTGAAATCTTCTCAAAAGTGGCGACTCCATTGTGAAATGTGTGCAAAAGTGGCGACTCCATTGTGAAATCTTCTCAAAAGTGGCGACTCCATTGTGAAATCTTCTCAAAAGTGGCGACTCCATTGTGAAATGTGCTCAAAAGTGGCGACTCCATTGTGAAATCTTCTCAAAAGTGGCGACTCCATTGTGAAATGTGTGCAAAAGTGGCGACTCCATTGTGAAATGTGTGCAAAAGTGGCGACTCCATTGTGAAATCTTCTCAAAGTGGCGACTCCATTGTGAAATCTTCTCAAAAGTGGCGACTCCATTGTGAAATCTTCTCAAAAGTGGCGACTCCATTGTGAAATCTTCTCAAAAGTGGCGACTCCATTGTGAAATGTGTGCAAAAGTGGCGACTCCATTGTGAAATCTTCTCAAAAGTGGCGACTCCATTGTGAAATGTGTGCAAAAGTGGCGACTCCATTGTGAAATGTGTGCAAAAGTGGCGACTCCATTGTGAAATCTTCTCAAAAGTGGCGACTCCATTGTGAAATCTTCTCAAAAGTGGCGACTCCATTGTGAAATCTTCTCAAAAGTGGCGACTCCATTGTGAAATCTTCTCAAAAGTGGCGACTCCATTGTGAAATCTTCTCAAAAGTGGCGACTCCATTGTGAAATCTTCTCAAAAGTGGCGACTCCATTGTGAAATGTGTGCAAAAGTGGCGACTCCATTGTGAAATGTGTGCAAAAGTGGCGACTCCATTGTGAAATCTTCTCAAAAGTGGCGACTCCATTGTGAAATCTTCTCAAAAGTGGCGACTCCATTGTGAAATCTTCTCAAAAGTGGCGACTCCATTGTGAAATGCTGTGCAAAAGTGGCGACTCCATTGTGAAATGTGTGCAAAAGTGGCGACTCCATTGTGAAATCTTCTCAAAAGTGGCGACTCCATTGTGAAATCTTCTCAAAAGTGGCGACTCCATTGTGAAATCTTCTCAAAAGTGGCGACTCCATTGTGAAATCTTCTCAAAAGTGGCGACTCCATTGTGAAATCGTGCTGCAAAAGTGGCGACTCCATTGTGAAATCTTCTCAAAAGTGGCGACTCCATTGTGAAATCTTCTCAAAAGTGGCGACTCCATTGTGAAATCTTCTCAAAAGTGGCGACTCCATTGTGAAATCTTCTCAAAAGTGGCGACTCCATTGTGAAATGTGTGCAAAAGTGGCGACTCCATTGTGAAATGTGTGCAAAAGTGGCGACTCCATTGTGAAATCTTCTCAAAAGTGGCGACTCCATTGTGAAATCTTCTCAAAAGTGGCGACTCCATTGTGAAATCTTCTCAAAAGTGGCGACTCCATTGTGAAATCTTCTCAAAAGTGGCGACTCCATTGTGAAATCTTCTCAAAAGTGGCGACTCCATTGTGAAATCTTCTCAAAAGTGGCGACTCCATTGTGAAATCTTCTCAAAAGTGGCGACTCCATTGTGAAATCTTCTCAAAAGTGGCGACTCCATTGTGAAATGTGTGCAAAAGTGGCGACTCCATTGTGAAATGTGTGCAAAAGTGGCGACTCCATTGTGAAATCTTCTCAAAAGTGGCGACTCCATTGTGAAATCTTCTCAAAAGTGGCGACTCCATTGTGAAATGTGTGCAAAGTGGCGACTCCATTGTGAAATCTTCTCAAAAGTGGCGACTCCATTGTGAAATCTTTTCAAAAGTGGCGACTCCATTGTGAAATCTTCTCAAAAGTGGCGACTCCATTGTGAAATCTTCTCAAAAGTGGCGACTCCATTGTGAAATCTTCTCAAAAGTGGCGACTCCATTGTGAAATCTTCTCAAAAGTGGCGACTCCATTGTGAAATCTTCTCAAAAGTGGCGACTCCATTGTGAAATTTGTGCAAAAGTGGCGACTCCATTGTGAAATGTGTGCAAAAGTGGCGACTCCATTGTGAAATCTTCTCAAAAGTGGCGACTCCATTGTGAAATCTTCTCAAAAGTGGCGACTCCATTGTGAAATCTTCTCAAAAGTGGCGACTCCATTGTGAAATCTTCTCAAAAGTGGCGACTCCATTGTGAAATGTGTGCAAAAGTGGCGACTCCATTGTGAAATCTTCTCAAAAGTGGCGACTCCATTGTGAAATCTTCTCAAAAGTGGCGACTCCATTGTGAAATCTTCTCAAAAGTGGCGACTCCATTGTGAAATCTTCTCAAAAGTGGCGACTCCATTGTGAAATCTTCTCAAAAGTGGCGACTCCATTGTGAAATCTTCTCAAAAGTGGCGACTCCATTGTGAAATCTTCTCAAAAGTGGCGACTACATTGTGAAATCTTCTCAAAAGTGGCGACTCCATTGTGAAATCTTCTCAAAAGTGGCGACTCCATTGTGAAATGTGTGCAAAAGTGGCGACTCCATTGTGAAATCTTCTCAAAAGTGGCGACTCCATTGTGAAATCTTCTCAAAAGTGGCGACTCCATTGTGAAATGTGTGCAAAGTGGCGACTCCATTGTGAAATCTTCTCAAAGTGGCGACTCCATTGTGAAATCTTCTCAAAAGTGGCGACTCCATTGTGAAATCTGCTCAAAAGTGGCGACTCCATTGTGAAATCTTCTCAAAAGTGGCGACTCCATTGTGAAATCTTCTCAAAAGTGGCGACTCCATTGTGAAATGTGTGCAAAAGTGGCGACTCCATTGTGAAATCTTCTCAAAGTGGCGACTCCATTGTGAAATCTTCTCAAAAGTGGCGACTCCATTGTGAAATCTTCTCAAAAGTGGCGACTCCATTGTGAAATCTTCTCAAAGTGGCGACTCCATTGTGAAATCTTCTCAAAAGTGACGACTCCATTGTGAAATCTTCTCAAAAGTGGCGACTCCATTGTGAAATCTTCTCAAAAGTGGCGACTCCATTGTGAAATCTTCTCAAAAGTGGCGACTCCATTGTGAAATCTTCTCAAAAGTGGCGACTCCATTGTGAAATCTTCTCAAAAGTGGCGACTCCATTGTGAAATCTTCTCAAAAGTGGCGACTCCATTGTGAAATGTGTGCAAAAGTGGCGACTCCATTGTGAAATGTGTGCAAAAGTGGCGACTCCATTGTGAAATCTTCTCAAAAGTGGCGACTCCATTGTGAAATCTTCTCAAAAGTGGCGACTCCATTGTGAAATGTGCTCAAAAGTGGCGACTCCATTGTGAAATCTTCTCAAAAGTGGCGACTCCATTGTGAAATCTTCTCAAAAGTGGCGACTCCATTGTGAAATGTGTGCAAAAGTGGCGACTCCATTGTGAAATGTGTGCAAAAGTGGCGACTCCATTGTGAAATCTTCTCAAAAGTGGCGACTCCATTGTGAAATCTTCTCAAAAGTGGCGACTCCATTGTGAAATGTGTGCAAAAGTGGCGACTCCATTGTGAAATCTTCTCAAAAGTGGCGAATCCATTGTGAAATCTTCTCAAAAGTGGCGACTCCATTGTGAAATGTGCTCAAAAGTGGCGACTCCATTGTGAAATCTTCTCAAAAGTGGCGACTCCATTGTGAAATCTTCTCAAAAGTGGCGACT